>NC_134577.1:46773505-46873505 GCF_050947875.1 Dermacentor variabilis
TGCATACCACTACGTCCTTACGGTGATCCTTATGACGGCTAAATGTTCGTAGCCTCGAGCTGCCGTCTAGTATACGTGGCAGAAAGCATATTATGGCCGCCGAGAGCACGCAACTCGACGCGTATGTAATCTCGAAGGCCATGCTCTTTGTTCCACTTGGTTGTATTGCCCTCCGCCAGATGGCAAAGCTAGTCCATCCCTCGTAATCCCTCGCGTGGAGGAAGTAAAATTCTCTCCCGATTCTTTTCTGTCTCCATGGCTCCTTGCTTTCCGCGCGTTCCTATCGATCAGGCACAACAAGCTCTCGACGGCTCGATAGATTTCACAACGGTGGCGCCTCTCTTCGGAACGTCGTCAAGGATAACCTTTATTATTTTTTCGCCTTGTCGACAGGTGGCGCGAACTCTCAGTTGACGGTTCAGTCCCCTTCGAATTTAAAAGAATTTGGAAGTATCATCATGATCATGAGACTATATCGCTTTTCTTCTTCATTTATTGTATCACATAGCTACAGGCTATATGCAATGCAAAATTAGCAGAATAATATATGACTTCTAAAAGCGGGTATTTCAGATTTGTGCCGTAAATTCCATCGATAACGAGGATTTTATCTTGTTCTTTTTACGCTTAACCTTTTCTTTTTACCCGCTTTTATACTGGCCTTCGTCAGTCAGCTTCTCAAGTATCGCGTCGCAGTTTCATTTGCAAAACAGCAGGAAATATTCACAAAGGAAAAAAAAAAGAGGCAGAACAAATTCCTGACGTTTGTCGATTGAGGAGGAACTTTTTTTCAAGTTTTCGGCAACGGTGCATGTAAACACATCACGTCGTATGTTCGAACATTCGTGTGTAGTCCCTGTAGTCGCCCGTCAACCATGCTTCCGTGTATTGATCAAGCATGGGCCTATTCACTAATTCTTGATACATTGGCGATATAGTGGGCGCAATGTCGAGTGTGAGATGAAGTGGATGTGTGTAGATAAAGCACGAGAAACTTATTATGCCAGGAAGCGGCACTATTCCCTTTGTCCCTGTTTAACGAGTGGTATCGAGGGCGAGCTCGACCACTAGAAAAACTGGCGCTGCCGTCGGCGTGACGTGGTATGAAGGATCACGTGGACACAGCAGCCGCGTCGGCTGCTTTGGAAGCGCCGAAGCAGGCTGAAAACGAAAGTTTAGAGCCCCACCTGCGCTGTGGTTCTAAGTGGGGATGTTCTCCTGCTGCGAGTGTCTGCTTGACAACACTTGAAAACACTACAATAGGTAGTTGCTTCCTTTGAAGGCGTCCAACGTGGCAGGCTACTGCTCGGTGGCGCAGTGCCGGACGTACGCAACGGAGCCCGGTGTCAGCCTTCTCACGTACCCACAGGACATGAAGCTGCGTGAGGCTTGGCTCGCGAACCTTAGAACCGGCAAACAGCCATCGGCGACAACTCGGGTGTGCAGCCAGCACTTCCGCGAGGATTATTTCTGCTACGGCGTCGGGACTGCGATGTTCGGCGAGCAGCAAAAAGTGCGCACTGAGACGCTCGGCTGCGCGCGCTGCCCGGCTAATGTCATGAAGCTCTGGTCTATGTATGATTTTGTTGATGCTAGAAGCTGGCAAGTTCACTGGAACGGAAAGGGAATGGTAAGAAGCACTATAAAAAACAAGGCATGGCATATGCTCATGTTTGTGCTAGCACGAAACAATCAATGTACTTGATTAAGAAAGAAAGAAACGGGAAATCCCTTGCTGAGAAGGCCGATAAACATACAGTGCGATGAAACTTGAGAAATAATGATATTTCAACATCAAAGAATTTAGAAAAAAAAAAGACAGATTGAATCGTCCCGACGGCATATCAAAAGTCACCGTAGTCGTCGAAGTTTCTAGTTATAGCGAAATTATTTTTGAGCAGCTGTGGCAGCGTTGCTTGTGTACAATGTTTGCTTGTGCAGAGTCAAATGCTCATACTGCGGCGTAAACATCATGGCATGGTGCGAAGACGTGCTCGCACCGAAAGCGAAACATTGTACGCGTACATGCATGCACATGCGCAGTCGGTCGCCGCGAAGCCGTGTGATCGCTGCATTGCGGCTTCATTCTGTTACTCTGCATTTGGTTATACAGACGGCCCACTACAAGAACATACTGCACATAGCTGTCGTCGACTGCCTACCTTTCAAGTAAGAAACCGATTCGGGCGGCTCCATCGCGGCGACCGCGCGGATTGGGCGTTCCACTGTACGTATTCAGTAAAGAGAGAGCGTCTGTAAACCATTCTGCGCTTTCTGTTAGCCTGAGATTATTACTTCGACAGTAAAAACTTCTGTCGCTTCGAGAGTACTTACAGAAATGCCTAGGAGGGTTCCAGCGTGGTGTTTTTATCGAGTTCCAGCAGCCATACATACGTGAGGAGCGCGCCACGTGATCCCTCATACTACGCAAGCGAGGCGCTTCCGACAGATGGTGACTCCGTAAGTCCTCGCCGCCACTGCTAACCCTTGCCGACGTTCTGGAGTTGAAGTCCTTGCGCTGAAGGTTGGCGATACAACGCTGGCGGAAGAGTGAAATTTTGTTTTTAAATCCTCGAGGAAAGCCGTCGATTGAGAAAGGTCGACAAAAGAGGCATTCTGCTTACGCAGCCGAGGTCCGTGGACCTGGCCATTTATTTCGTTCCTTAATACGCCAATCATTATTTTGACAGCCAACTACACCAGGCGTCTTCCCTCTGCCGTTCCACATTTGGCAGCAGGAGTGGAGCACAGTGCGCTAGCGAACGCCCAGTTGCGTTTCCGACAGCTAATCGCGCAGTAATATAGCGCAGAAGCGCTAATTGCTTCGCATTCGTGCGCTTTCGCCGAGGAAACGTGAGGCGCGCAGCCGAAAGCACTACCTCGTTTGTCTAGAGCAATCCGTTCAGTGAAAAGGGTCTAAACGGGGAAAGCGAGATCCTTTGTGAAATATTCTGAGAATTTGTGACTGGATCCCCCCAGTGATCACTCAGCACTCACCGGGGACGAAAAAAAGTTCTTGCTGTGATGAGATCCGAATATCGCGTTTGAATCGCTGAGCACTGTAATACAATGTGCGCTTAGGTCTCTTTATTTACAGAGAATGACTTGCCCATGGTTTCGATTCGTTCCTTCTTGTTGCGCAGCTATCTAGATATTACGAGGGGGCGTCATTCGCAACTGAGAAAAATGGTCTTCTGTCGTCTCCTTTCCTTGTGACGTCAATTGCCTCTTTACTATTGGTCAGTAGTGCAGAGTATTTCTTGTTTCGTAGATTTAGTGCACGAAATCTAGAGGAAAAGCTGGCCAGAAAAAGTGGAAACCGCGAAGGTGCTACCATGTTGCAACGACTAATGTCTGCAATGCTAAAATTTTCAAAATATTAGGCAAGAAGAAGCATCTATAGGTGCACGTACTCTTACAACAGGTGTAAAGTTCATTCCCGTACTTTTCGGAAAGAGGTTATTTATAAAATTTTGACGTAAAATGAACGGTGCGGGAAAGGATGCGTTTGCAGGAGCGCTAGCTAGATGGCATCGCCGTACTGATGGAGGCCCATGGATCTCGTCATCTGCGCCTGCACAGAGTAGCAAGATGGCGGCGCCCTTGCGGTGGCTGATTTCAATGCTATGGGGAGCTTTTCCTCTAGAGTTTGTTATGTTGACTGTTCTTTTTTTCGTGTTATTTGCGAAACGCAGCTGCCTTTCCTGCTGCCGATCGACCCGGCGCTGACGATAGCCGCACGTTTAAATCGCTTGCTACTGTATCTGCATGCGTCATAAATAACGTGCGTGAACGAATACGCGTAGCGCCCACTATTTAGTCAAGCGAGACAGTCGACCCAAGACTGATTAAATATTCATGAAAGCTAAGGGCGCGAGAAGGATGAAATATATGCTGTCAAAATTGGACACTATAGTATAAGCCAATAGAAATCTCTATCTTGTTGCGCGATTTTAAGTTGTGGGAATGCGGCATTTTCACGTTAATCTGCACATGCGCAGGCGATAGAGGTTAGATGAAAGATACCTTAGGAACTATCTGCAGAAACAGCAGAAAATTATTAGGCTAAGAAAACTTGTAATACGTAAATAAATATCCTGCTTCTAGCACTGCTTCCATCGAGATGCCGATCTGGGGACTACGAAAACTAAAATTTCGCCAGCCTGACAGCGGAGCCCTCCACGCCGCTTGCATTGGTCCCTTCTGATGAAGTGAACCACTGAATATCAAGCACAACGTAGCTGATATATGGCGTTCATATCGAATTGTTTGTCGACCCAATTTGATCTGCTCCGAAAGTTAGCGATTCGAAGAAGTGCTTCATGTATCAGATCAGCATAAAACAGGCAACATTGCTAGGAACACTTGCGCCATGGCATACAGAGCACAACGTTAGAACTTCTTTATTACAGAATATGTGCTGTGTACGGAAGCGTCCCATCATTTCTGCGGGGCTGATGTTGAACCTAGAATCTCACTGCAGAACTGTCGGACCAGCTTCTTCCCAAGCTCCGAAGAACCGGACGGCTTGTGTAGTGGTACGGCACGAGGTTCAGAGGCTCTGGGGACAAGTCATTGTAGATGAGCCGCAGAAGGCGATGAAGAGCCACCAGCGAAAGGTAAATCTGTTTCTTCGTCGATATCCGACTGCAAGAACTGCTCAATTTTCGTACTATTCCGCATACTATAGTGCGTATAGTACCTGGTTTCACATATTCGACTGCTAATCGAGCTGTTATCTCGTACATGTTGGCGTCCGCTTCGAAGTTCGCCTCGGAGATTTGACGGCCGTTGAGCTCAAGTCGAAGCTACGGGGATTTCGGCGATAGCACATATCAAATACAATCTGGGTCAAATCGACACGGGGAAACACCGGCTCTACAACATAAGAAACGTGATATCAAAACAAACGACAAAGGCTGTTGCGTACAACTAGTACAGCGAACAGAAATTCCACGAAAGCACGAAAAGCGACGATGCCGAAGCAGACACTCCGGCACGTGATAAGACTTTGCATGTAATTCAGGCACAGGCGGTGCTATAACTAATTGCCATCGCATCAAGGTGCAACTCTCCAGATTAGTACTAATTTACAAGAAGCGCTGTACATGTTACGATTTAAAAACTGTGGCCCCATTGTGGACAGTATTTCTAGGTTGTCCAAACCGATTCCGTTGGCGAGAAAGCTACAGCAGTTAAAAGGCACGATGGCGCCTAAACAAGTGTTCATAGAAGTGTTGACAGGATATTTATAAAGACATTACAACTCAATTTCGGAGTTCAAGTGTTGAAGCAATGTTACAAGAATGCCCAAAGGAAAGTGTTAGCAAATTGTTAAAAGAAAGTTGAGATCTATGAACACGTAACAAATTAAATAATCTTACTAACAAGTTTAACTGAAAATGTTCCTAGATTGTTGTTAGAACGTTGACGGAAAGTAAAAAAAAACACGTTTCAAATAAGAGCTGGCTGTCAGTTATTGATGGGATTTATTAGTAATGATTTTAGGAAGCATAAAGAAGATTCTAACCATTTCAATGAACCATTCGTGGGTTCAGGTAACTACGGTCAACTACAACAACAACAACAAAAAATACTATTGAATTCTGCTAAAAATTTTTAGAAGGGATCATCACCAGTTCTTGCATCAATGGTCGATCTCTCATAGGGCTCTACCTTTCCGAATTTTGTCCGCCTAGAGAATCCGGTCCTAGCGCCGTATCGACAGCAATCGCGAGGCGCTCAAGGAAAGGCACCAGCGTGCTGCCCATCGGCGTGCGCAGGAAGTCGTCGGGGAGTTCCAGGATCTCTCGCGGGATGGAATTGCCGGTCAGGAAGACGGCGACGTGTTGCGAGAAGTTGTTGCAGTTGTGGCGGAAAAGGTCGTACGTGCTGGCCTTGTAGCTGTACTCTCCCAGTTGCCACATGTAATCCAAGAAGACGTCGTGCGGCAGCTCCGTGCGACCGAGGCTCACGACCTTGTCCGGTTCCTGGAGAGCGGTCTTTCCCGCCGGACAGCTGTCGATGCCCGCCGAGCCAAAGAAATATTCCGTGCCGTGGACGACGATGCTCGTGTGCCACACGCCGGGCAGCTCCTTCCCGAGGAGAGCGGGAGAGAGTTCCTTGGCGAGTCCCTTGGACAGGTCGTACACGTACAGCAGTACTTCGAATCCGGTCTCGGCGTAAACACTTGATTCGTTCGCCATGTCGCTGATGTTCCTGGTGAGCGGAAGAAATGTGGCGGCTGCTTCGGCGTTGCGGTGCAAAAAAACACTGCACTAGACGCTGTCTTCAGCACGGCAAAAACTCAGGCTTCCGGTGAAGAGGACATTTGCTTACGTTGACGGCCCTTGGAAGGATGTGACGCGCTTGTGGGTGGTTCTGCTGCGAAAATATCGCAGTTTTGTCCATCACGCCACCTGGTGCCCCGGCACTGAGGCTCCCCTGGAGTCGAGACCTGAGCAGTGGGCGTGTACTGTGTGTTCCTTGCTGGCATGACTGTTCATTTTTCATCCGATGCTTCGCCCCATCGCTTTTGCAGTCATGCGGGAGCCGTGGTTACAGCTGATTAGAGCGGCTGACCCATGACGTAACGCGACTGCTACTGCGAGATACCGCTCAGTCATACCCGCCAGGCATTGGTGGTCCTCGCATAACTCGCGGTACGACACTGCGGAACATCGCACAGAGTGAATGTTCGCTGCGGCGTGTAATATTGGTCACGCATGCGCACTGCGGGGGTCTCGAGGTCAGGCTAGCTGCGCCGAGGTGTTAGGTAGCGCTATGACGCAATTCTGTCTAGAATTTTGTCTGAAGCGATGGTGGGCTATCAAAACCAAGACGTGTTTGCATTCATGTTGTAACCTTTAGTAGCCTTCCTGTAGCTATGTACCATCTCGGGCAATGCGGGGTCATCCTTAAATAATGGGAGAAATAGAAATTTACCGCGCGCTCGCGGAAGTCCGTCGCTTTTCACCACCGACGTGCAGTTAGTGGGCGATTCGAATTGGCAACGCTGGCTAACTCGAGAGAACGAGTACGCAGTGGGATAATACATGCACATGCATTCTTTACTGAACTTGGTACTCTGCGTCGAATCTTCAATAGTGGCTCGAGCCCCTTGATTTTGCAGAATGAGGGGGCTCTATTCTGCAGAAAGTGGCGGACCTAGTCCACTATGTGGCGTGCGTCACACTGGCCACTTCCAACGCTAGAACAATCGACAATGCCTGTCCTATCATGAGGTTCAATTGCGAGATAATCTCTGGTTAACCTCCCTGTCTTTCCTTTGCCTTTCTCTTTCTCTCTCTGCAGTCTGCTCGGCGGCGCTTTCAGAGCTAAAATCTCGTAACCGAGTACTGTCAGCGTCTACTCGAAGGCACAGAGTTTGAGGCACGTGTCTCAATAAAATCCTCATCGCGTTGCCTACTGGGAGTCGCTATTGAAGCGCAGCCTCTACCGTGGCCGGAAGGTGGCGCTGTCATTCGTCGGTGACACGAAAGTTAGAGAAAGGGAGGAGGTAAATTGGATGCAAGGAATGGGTACAAAATGTGCTAATTGCTCTACAAGCATGGCAGTTAAAATATCAGGAAATATAGTTAGTTGGATTACACTGAGTGCCTAGATTTTTTTTTATGCCAGTACAGCATACACAGTACACCAAATTTGCGCAAGAGGGTGAAGCATGTGTCTGGTGCGCAAAAACTGCAGAGACGATTCAGCTCACTCTAATGGATTACAGAGATATTCAGCGAGCCAGAACTGTGGGAAACATTAATGAGAAAGTTGATAGGAACGTTAAGTTGGTAGCGATGGAGATCAGCCAGGTTTCGATGCGAATATTGATTAGCAAAAGTTGACAACTGGATCGCCATGGGAATAACATAAAGCAGGGATAGGCAGAATGCTGGATTACTGAGTTTATGGTAACACATATTTAGCTCAGACAGGTTAGGCAACTGTTAGAAGCGGATGTCATTACCGACACATCGTCAGCACCGGTAATATTGTCAGTGCTTTTGAATACGAGTTTCGAGTAAATGCTCGTTAATGATTACATGTGCAAAGATAAATTTCATGGTTTAATCATTCTATAGACAATAATTTTTTAGAAGCGCCACGCACAAATGCAAAACTGCCGTGCAGTAGTTATGCCACCATGTTGGGGCAGGTAAACCTTGATATGGTTCTGAGCGTGCGAGTTTTTGCGAACTTTTGCGAACGGAGAGGCAGAAGAGGCAGTCGCTCCGCTCTGTCTCAGCTTTTCATCACGACAACATTGTGTCAATGAGTGTTCGCGGTCACCGAGGGAGAGGTATTCCGATTTGCCTGTGCGCGTCGGACACCATATCTGCGAATTAGTAAGCGAATTTTCACTGCAATTTATACGGGTTATAAAACTACGAATCTATTACTTCGCGCGTGTGATCATTTGCTATCGCTATCAATGCTTCGACTTTCCGGCGAAACTGCGACATGTTTTGGGTCCCCTTCGTTCGTTTTTTATGCCGGCCTTCTTCCAATGTAGCTTCACAAATAACGTGTACGATATTCCCTTGCAGTTTTATTAGCAATGCAGGACCAAATTTCGACAATAAAAAAAATATGCGCAGATCATATCCCCGATTTCTATCCATGTAAGCGAAGGTTTCTTAGTGTTGAAGAACTGCGCATCGAAGCACGATACGTGGTACGTACACCCTTGCAATTTTTTTTAACCAGAGCGTGTGAGCGTGAACCGCAAGACGCGGCAGCGGCGAGCTACGGCGACTGTATCCACGGGCGCGCAAGGCGACTTGCAGTTCCGATATAATCTGCGGCGCTATTCGCTTCGGGAGTGTCTCGCGCCGCTACGGGGCCGCTGAGATGCCGTGGGATCAACGATCACGCGTTCCGGTTAAAAAAGTTTGCAACCGTTCGCAAGGTACAAATCTCCTTATTTAAAGGTTACGTCATGTCCATAGTTTCCGGCTGTTTCCTTTACCTATGTATTTCGAGGTGGCGCCATTCACAACTCGGAGAAAAGGGTCTTCTGCATTATCTTTTATATAAGTCTGATGGATCGAAATGCCTATTTCTGATTTGTTTGTAGTTCGGAGTACCTTTGTAGAGTTTCCTGCTAAACGCAACTGCTTTTGCCACTGCCGAAACAACCGGTGCTGGCGATTTCCGCAGGTTTACATCTGTTGCTACCATGCGCTATTAACTGCGTGCGGGAATTAAGAACAAATGCAGAGCACGACCTTTAACCGAACTACGCAGCCGACAAGGACTGATTGCATATGCGTGGGAACTTTAGCGTGCAGAATGGATACAGGATAAATGGCCCGAATTGGGCACTTTATAAGACGATAGAACTCTGCATACCTTGTTGCTCGTTTTCCACGACATTCGGGAGCGCGGCATCTTGACGTCACTGTGCACATGCGCAGTCAATAGAGGTTACACGAAGCATACTTTCGGAACTGCAGAATCTAACTCGGCAAAGAAAACAAAAGTATCCCTTTTTTTATCGGTATATGTTGATTGGTACCTGACGTTACAGAAATCAAAGGATGGCCGAAGTTGTTCGTGTGTGAGAGGAACATAAAACAGACAACACTTGCGACTAAAAAGCTTGCACTGTGTTAGATGACGTATCGAACACAGTGCCAACTCAGTTCTTTGTTTACTACGGTATAAACGCTGTGTATGGAAACGTCCCATCACTTATGTCGTCTTGATGTGGAGGCCGAAATCCTCCTGCTGATATGACCGACCTGCTTCTTGACGCGCTCAGAAGAACCGGACAGCTTCCGTAGGTACGGCATGATTTTCCCGATCCTTGCGGACACGTCATCGTAGCTGACCCGCAGAAGGCGATGTAGAGCCGTCACAGAGCGGTAAGCCTGTTCTTCGCTGAGATCCCCCTGCAAAAACTGCGCGATGGCCGCGGACAGCCTCTCGGCAGCGTCATCGAACAGCTCCCTCGTGGTGAGATTGAAGACGAGCGCGGCGCCGAACTCCCTCGCGACCAGCCGGTCGCTAAGGAGCCCGTGGACTACGGCGCGGACAGTAACTTTAGCGTTGCTGCACACCCGGCCGCTGTTGTCTCTCCACTCGGTTATGTAGAGCAGCCACTCGCAGCTGGCGTCGTGGCTGCACAGGTTACAGAGCAACTTGAGCCCTTCGTCCTGCTCCTGGGGAGAAAGCTTCGCGATTCGGTTGACGTAGTTCATGACGACGTGCTTCCTGCGGTCCTGGTGCAAGAGGAGGATGACGTCCTCATTTAGAGCCGCCGCCTGGAGCATGCGCACTAGTGACAATCGCGCCGCGCACGTTATGTCGCGCGACGTCAACAGTTTTTCTAACAGGTCGAGCAGCTCGGGGCCTAGCGCCCAAGCATCGTCGCCAGTGGCGACGAACTCGCAGAGCTTGTGCAACTGTGACCGCTCGTTTGCGGTGATTGCGGTTGTGTTCAGGTGTCCTTCGAGTTCCTTGAAAGCGGCGATGCCGTCGACCTGCGGGTAGAAGACGGGTTGTTCTACGCCGCTTTCATCCTCGTTCTCTTCACCACTTCCTGCATCAGAACTAGTCTCTCGTGGCACTTCACCGCGAGCCAAGCCGGGCTGCGGACGGCACCGGCGTTTCGGGGAGGGTGAAGCCTTCGTGCTTTCATGTGCTCCGTATGGAGATCTCGGCCCCTTACTAGCCCTGCTCGAGGTGCACTCAAAGGAAGTCCCCGGAGTGCTACCAATTGACTTCAATTCGTCGGAGGGTTCCAGGAACTCTGCCGGAATGGAACGGCCGGTCAAGCACAAGGCGACGTCTTGCGAGAAGTGGTTGCAGTTGAGGCGGGACAGGTCGTACGAGCTTGCCTTGTAGCTGGACTCTCCCAGTTTGCGGACGTACTCCAAGTAGGTGTCGCGAGGTATCTCCGTGCGACCAAGGCTGATGACTTGGCTCGGTTTGCCGAGGACGGTCTTTTCCTGCAGTGGGCAGCTGCCGATGCCAGACGGGCCGTAGGAGCATTCCGTGCCGTGGACGACAATACTCGTCTGCCACATGCCTGCCTGACACTTTCCGGGGAGAACGGGAGAGAGATGTTTGACGGGTCCTTTGGACAGGTCGTACACGTGGAGCTTTACTTCGTAGCTGGACTCGGCATAATCGCGCGATGCGCTTGCCATGTCGCCGAGACTTGTGGCCAGCTGAAGAAAGCTGGCAATTTGGTGGCTACTTCATTGCCTCGACGCAGTAAGCGCTGCAGGAGACGCCTGAATAAGCTGTCGTCTAATCTATAATAATCCATAATAAGAATAAGCTGACGAATAATCGGCTGCTACATCAGCCAGACGGCGTGACTTCAAGATGAGAAATGATTTATCATATACTGGTCCCACCACGCAACACGCTAGTGTTTTTTTACCTCGAGACAACATAAGCGACCAACCAGTGGTGAAGAGCGCACGTTTTGGGCAGCATTATCATTATCTTGCGAGTTGCAATTGACTCAGCCCTTCTTTGCTGTGTGAGAAGCGTTCAAATTTCGGCGTAAAAGCTGGTGTAAGTATCAGCGTAAATATAAGCGTAAAATAACGGTAAAATACTGATAGCAACGCGCGCGTCACACGCGGACGTTCGCACGACGCTAGTGGCGGCACCGCCTTTTCTCGTTCACTTCACTGCTTATAGTCTCACCACGTGATGACACCTGACTAAACTAGAAGCCACCGCCTTACGTGCATTTTTTGCATTATTAAAAAAAAAACGCTTTGTCGTAGCTTCTAATGATGTTAAAGGTTGTTAATTTAAATTGCAATAAGAATAAGAATGGGCTGGGGTGCATTTGGCAGGCATTCTCAGATCATGAACAGCAGGATGCGATTATTTCTAAAGAGAAAAGTGTATAACAGCTGTGCCTCACCAGTACTCACCTATGGGACAGAAACCTGGAAACTTACGAAAAGGGTTCTACTTAAATTGAGGAAGACACAACGAGCTATGGAAAGAAGAATGATGGGTGTAACGTTAAGAGATAAGAAGAGAGTAGATTGGGTAAGGGAATAAACGCGAGTAAATGACATCTTAGTTGAAATCAAGAAAAAGAAATGGGCATGGGCTGGGAGAATGTAATGAGGGAAAGTAACCGATGGTCGTTAAGGGTTACGGACTGCATTCCAAGAGAAGGGAAGCGTAGCAGGGAGTGGCAGAAAGTTAGGTGGACGATGAGATTAAGAAGTTTGCAAGGACAACGTGGCCACAATTAGCACATGACCGGGGTAATTGGAGAAGTATGGGAGAGGCCTTTGCCCTGCAGTGGGCGTAGCCAGGCTGATGATGAAGATGAAGAAGAACGCAGCACTCAAAAGTGCGAAAATTCGCAAGAAGCTCTTAATGGTAAATTAATGTTATTTCAGACAAACACTGCCGTCAAAGCAACGATGGCTTGGATTGAAACACCAATGCAAACAACAGCCGAGAGCGGTGCGAACGATATGAGCACGAATGGTGAACAAAAAAATCTCACGGCCCCAAAGAATGGCAAAAATGAGGCGATACCCATGCCTGTCGGCCGCCCTTGGATGTGACCGTTCAGCAGAATATTTCCCGCGGCTCGTCGCGCCACAGATTGGGGCGGCGAGTATCTGCAATGGTGGCTCAGCACAACGTCACGCAACGTCGAAATGAAGTTTACAAAATTGCCTAAATTACCTAAACACGTCGCATTCCTACAGCCAACGAACAAGATGACGTGCCGGCTGCCCTCAGAACGCCACGAGCCATACTCGCCAAACTGCAGATGCATGCATTGCAGGAGCTTTCGCGCGCTACGGTCTGCTTTCTTTTTAAAGCGTTAACATCGTAATACAGCCCTAGGTGACTACCAATGACCACACTAAAATATAAGAAGCTTTCTTGTAAAAAGTGTTCAGCTATACGTCACGTTTTGTCATCTTGATGAAAGTGCAGAAATGCTTCTTGTAATGCTTTCGTTTCCTGGCACAAATTTAAAAAGGAAAAAAAAAGAAAAAGAAAGGCGTCCTTTCGAGAGCTAATGCGAAAGCTGAGATGGCGGATAACGACGACAGTGTAGCCGCCATGCGTGAAGAGAATACAGCCCTTGCCGTACTCGCCAGTCGTTGCTGTGGGACTGAGGTGCGTCGAACAGAGCGAACGATCAGCAGAGTGCATCGTTATTCAAAAGACTAGCGCAAAATAGCAGGGACAAAGACAGAGAAGACAACAGGACGAGCGCTCGTCCTGTCACCTTCTCTGTCTTTGTCCCTGCTATTTTGCGCTAGTCTTTTGAATAACGATGACACACCAACTAGCCCAGCTTTCTGCCTTGACAGCAGAGTGCAATACTGGGCGGACACGCACACTACGGGTTTCGCGAGGCCAGGCTAGCCGAAACGCCAAGGAGCTGGGTGACACGACGATACAAATCTGTCTGGAGCGCTGGTGTGTTATGAAAACGAGGGCTGACTTGCATTCCTCTTGTAACCTTCACTAAATCCTCAGCTGTAACGCCATCGGGCAGTGCGGGGCCGTTATTAATCGAAGAAATGAATTCGGCACGCGCTTGTACAGATCGGTCGCTTTTACTCGCGATAGCTAGTTTGTAACTCGAGTTGGTGGTGAATTCGACAAAATGACCACGCGATGAGCGAATGCACGCTCATGCGTTCTTTCCTCAACCGGACGCTGTGCCTAGCATTTCCAAACTTAAAGCCTCCATATCTTCTAAAATGAAGAGGTTTTACTAGAAAGGGGCGGTCCCCTCCGCTATGTGCCCTACACTGTAAACTAACTTGCACACTTAAGGGTGCTTCGTGTCTGTAAATCGCACCATTACTCCATTTTAGGGGTGTAAGGGCGTGGGCTATAGATTAATTTGCACCCTTGAGAGCCTTCCAGGCTCTAAATCGGTTTACAGTATGTATGTCACACTGGCCAGTTTGCTCTTCTCGACACTTTTTAAGCATCAATCTCGTAACCTTGCAGTCTCAGCGCCTGCTCGAAAGCACGGTTATGAAGACATGTTTGTGGATCAAATCCCCGTCGCAGGGGTCGCCGGGAAATTCCACTGTTGAAGCACATGTGTCTACTGCAAGATATGGAAACAAACAAACAAACAAACAAACAAACAAACAAACAAACAAACAAACAAACAAACAAACAAACAAGCTTTTCAGTGGAACTTCACAAGGTTGGCGAAGAAGAAATCTGGAAAAGAATTTGACAACACCGTAAGGTCGGGCGTTCCCTTTTTATGCCTGAGCCAGCTGCCTTGGAACAACGTACAGGAGCAAATATTTGCAACAGGCCGAGGCATGTGTCTACTGCACAAAAGCAGTCTGGTCACGACTCGGCCCAGTGTCGTGGAATGCCGACACCAGCCCGAAGGCGTACAGGTGACGTCCCCTTCGCAGAAATGTCGTAGTTCAAAGCTGACAGGGGAGGTAACTGGAAAGCGGCGGGGGGAGCGTAGCTAGACACGGTTCGAATATTAGTGGATAAAGACAGCAGCAGAAAGCTTCAGACGGGAATGTCAAGTGGCATAGGTAGTGTTACATGTTAAAACAGTCATAAAACACCAAAGTTCGGTGGTTACACAGCAACGCATAGGTAAATCACGCAACCTAGGTAACAATTTGTCGCCCCCCTCCCCCCCCCCCCCCCGTTTAACGGAGGTGCGACTAGCGATAATCATCACGATCATCGTCATCATGATGCACTCTGCTCAGTGGAGTCGTGAGCAAGTTTCGTTTTGAAACCCGTTAGTGAATACAAGTGTAAAGATGAATCATGTGGTTTATTTTTCATAGGGTGCAGCATGGGGTGCAGCAGCTTTCCGTCTCGTTTTCAGCATTTACTTATGGGACAAAACAGTAAACGACGAAACTGGAAATCACAGATGTACATATATTCCGGAGTTTTCATCACCGAAGCCACGGCATGATTATGAGGCGCACCGCAGCGAGGAGGCTCCCGAATAAGGTCGACCACCTGGTGTTAGTTAACGTGCAAACAATGCACATGGTCATTTGTGCGTTTTGATACCATCGAAATGCGGCTGCCGCCGCTGGGGTTTAATCCAGCGCCCTCAGTCTTAGCCGCGTGTCTTAGCCACTACGACATCATGGCGGGAAAAGCGTAAGCATAACGTTCCAATACAGGCGGTACTATGAGAACAAGGGTGATGTTCCAGTTGAGAATGAGAGGAAAAGCAATATCGGAAAGGAAATCGCAGAATGATAACATGTGCTAATTTGTTTTGTTTAGGCACCTTAATGGTAGCAGCCGCAAGCTACTGTCGAGTATCTTTAGTATCTTTTGTACATATTGTACGACCTCCGAGAATTGATGGCACCACGCACAAAGTCTCGAAGGCCACGCTTTTTGTCGCTTGGCTCTGTTTTTCTCCGCAAGATGGCAAAGCGAGTCCGACACGACGGATTTCGCCACAGTGGCGTCATTTTGCGGAGACAGCGTAATGTATAATCGTTGTTTCTTTCCCAAATGCCGACAGCTGTCGTGAGCGCTCTTTCGGTGGTCACGGCTGAAAAGCAAAAGCAGGCCGAACGCCCAATGAAGTGGTGGAAATTCACCAATGACTGAAGCAATGATGTCTTCTGCCTCCATTGTAATTCACGCTTTATGCTGCGGGCACAAAAAGACGACTTGAAAACAGTGAATTAGGTTTTGATTTATCCTACGTGCGTAACGGACAAATGATGCTACAGAAGGTCCCCGGACTCATGTGTGCGAACGACATGGTGCTACTAGCGGACAATGCGAGAAATCTACAGGCACTTGTGAATATGTGTGGCAACGCAGCGACAAATCTAGCCCTTAAGTTTAGCACAGAGAAATCGGGAATTTTCATCTTCAATGAAGAGACGAGTAACCACATGGTGTCAATTCAACATCAAGTCATGCCGATTGTCAAGCAATATAAATACCTCGGCGTATACATAAACGAAGAAAGACTTACTCAAGCACCCACCAAGGTAATTTGGAAATATAAGGGAAGCGGAATGCAGCAATATTGAAACTTAAAGCGCTTTTGGGCCGCAATAAATATGAGGTGATGCGTGGAATCTGGAAAGAAGTAACGGCGCCAACGCTAACGTTTGCAAATGCCATTCTGTGCCTAA
Source organism: Dermacentor variabilis (assembly GCF_050947875.1). NCBI lineage: Eukaryota > Metazoa > Arthropoda > Arachnida > Ixodida > Ixodidae > Dermacentor > Dermacentor variabilis. Next base: position 46,789,648 of record NC_134577.1, read on the forward strand.
AATCACACCTATTGTCAGGGTTGGAACTTAACCAAAGGTCGGTAGGCCGGATGGCTTTGGGAGCCCACGGTAAAACCACAAATGAGGCAGTGAAGGGCGACATGGTTTGGGCCTCTCCTGACGTCAGAGAAGCGCAAGGCAAAATTCGTTTTGAAGAAATACTCAGAACAATGGATCGAAAGAAATGGGTGGCTAGAGTACACAAGGATCTGTACCTGAAAAGCGTGCACACAGAATGGAGGAAGAAGTACAGTAAGTACAGGAAGAACCAAGTACAGCATGATGGAAAGTGTAAATAGACAACCGATAGTTATATGAAAGAAAGTGAGAGGAACAGATATAGAGATTCGGATGCAACGAAGGGAAACAAGAAATAGTATTGAGATTTACAAGAGTGGGAAGAAAGAAATTAGAAGAAAAAATCTGTGCGATAACACAAAGGGCAGTGCCTTGCTATATTTGAAGCCCGAGCTGGTTGCCTAAGGACAAAGCCATACCGGAGCAAGTATTCGCAACAAGATAAGGCATGTGTCTGTTGTAGCAAAACTCCTGAGAACGTTCACGACACTTTAAAGGAGTGCCAATATATTTATTCAGTTAGAACCGATGGGAACGTCCGCTTTCCAGAATCGCTGGGATCGAAAGCGAGATGGAAGCACGAACCGGTCAGTTAGTCGACATAAGCAAGATACACTTAGACTATGTAGATGGAAAGAAAGCAGGGAAGTGCTTGATGGAGGCGGGGTCGTTACATGAATATGATTTAATGAAGAGAAAAAAGACGAAGGAGAGATAAGTAAAACCCTAGACTGATAAGCATGAACAGATTACCTGATTAGCTCAAGCAGGCTCCAAGCAGGCTCACGGCCCCATTTCGAAAGAGATGGAAATAGATCCTCATCTTCGTCTTCATTATCGTAATCATCGAATGGAGCCATCGTCAAGCGCCAGAAGCGATGTTTCTTTCCCGAAAGGAATTTTACAGCGACACCAATCAGAATTATGAGAAGATAATGTATATATTCGGGAACTTAATGATATTAAAAACTGCATAGATGATGTTGGAAACATTGCGACCATGACGCGTTTTCGGCTCCTGCAGTCGCTTTTCTCGCTTGCAGCACGGCTTTGAGATCGGTTCTTGTTCCTCAGGGGTAGCCGTAGCTGATGCGCGGATTTTAACACCACCTATTGCTGCGGGTATTCCTGAATTCTCAGGAAGATGGGCACTTCTAAGAACAGTTATATTACATCAATATTTTTGTTGTCAGTGACAGTGAAAAAAAAAGATTACCTCATAGTGCTTTTACGCTTACGTTTTCTGACTCGCGTTACGCTTGGCTACAGACTTCGTCTGCCCTAGCTTCCCAGTTAGCACCTATGGTATTAATTCGCTATTTTATTAGCTTTTCAGAAGCAAGTATTCACAAAGAAAACAAAAATGCGCGTGTTTATTAGTAGTCGTCTGCTTGGCGGCACCGTCAAAGAGGGGGTTTCGGCCATTGTAGGTACAGCACTAGATGTGCGCCATAGCGTTACCCGCTTTATGCACGGAAACCACTACCACCCTGTCCATGTTGCAGGCGTCGCCTGCAAAATGTATAAGCAGTTAGACGCGTGATGACGCACGATGACGCGCGATGACGCACGATGACGCGTGATGACGCATGCGGACGCGCGATGGCGAGCGATGGCGCGTGATTGACACCGTCATGTGGTTACCGCCCATACGATGGGATGTGGTATGTGGGCATTTCACCCTATAGGCACGCACTAAACGGGGTACAACGGGGCAACGTTTTTAGGCACAGTGCCGGGTGCGTACTGCGGTGTCGGATAGCCATGGTGTTGAGGTGTCCACGGTTGTCCCGAGTAACCTTGCGGCGCTCCGTACGCGTTTGGCGCCGGATACTGCTGCGTGGTAGCCAGTGGCACGGCCGCGCAAGAGGAGTAGACTACAGGCGTTCCCGTCGCATACTGCGCTGCTTGCGGCCAGCCGTGTTCGGAGACGCCAGGGTAGCCAGCGTTCGCGCCCTGAAAGAATGCGAAAAAAGAAAATAAGATGTACTAATTTGTCAAATTACCGTTGCTGAAACGAGTCTTCGGATTATCAATAATAATAATATTTGGGTTTTACGTGCCAAAACCACTTTCTGATTATGAGGCACGCCGTAGTGGAGGACTCCGGAAATTTTGACCACCTGGGGTTCTTTAACGTGCACCTAAATCTAAGCACACGGGTGTTTTCGCATTTCGCCCCCATCGAAATGCGGCCGCCGTGGCCGGGATTCGATCCCGCGACCTCGTGCTCAGCAGCCCAACACCATAGCCAATGAGCAACCACGGCGGGTATCGGATTATCAAGGACGCACAACAGGGCTGCCATGTTGTAGGCGTCAGCCCTTTTGAAGAAGTGTAGAAGTATTAAAGAAAATGCCCCTAGCAGATATAACATATTTATATGTTCTGAGAGGCGGATAATACTTCAGCGAAAAATCGCAATGTCATTCAGGTAATTATACTAACCATGATTTTTTTCGTGTTAGGAATTCGTGTTAGGGCGTTCTACTTGACTGGCGCAATGGAGGCAGCTTATGAATGTATTAATTGCACAAAATGTGAAACACCGTCTCCGGTACTTCATGTTTTTTTTTCTTTATCGTTTTAATCTTTCTTTATTTCTTAAACTACAGGCGAGGTACTGTAACAAACGTTACATTCAACGAACCGCACCATGAAATGCGATCTCTTGCAAAGTTTCAGTATAGCAATGCATCAGGGAGGAACATATTCTGTAAGTGTCCACCCAGTGGAGTCGTCCATTTCGTCTGCTTCTGAAGGTGTGATTGACTGGGCTGGGGGGTGCACGTCAGAAGAAGACAGCCAATCAGCACTTTAGCAGCAGACAAAATGAACATGTCCACTAGGTGGACGCTTGCAGGATACCACTCCCTCTCCCCCAAATCGACTATATAAGCAATTTAGGTTATTCACACTTGGCTTGCGGAGTGACTTCCTCACGCGAGTTTTCCATCCGGCCCCACACTCCGGTACTGTTAGCTATGCAGAACAAGGAAAACCGCCACTGAAGGTGTGTCGCGCAGCAAGGATGAAAGAGAGAGAAAAAAATATTAACAGTCACCTAAGCATCCTTACGTGATTTGAACGCGAAAGCATTATAACTTCTCTAATTGGTTACGTCCATTATACATGACGTCATGCATTGTAACTTGCCCTTTAGAGCTGTATTTTAACACAACTTACTTTAATTTGTACGAACCTTAATCCACCTTCATCCATCTGGCTCTAATATTCACGAACCTTAATTCACTTTAATCCTACTTAATTCGTATTAATCCAATTTGATCCTCATTAAGACACTCTGCTTCAGTTTGTATCACCGTTAATTCATTTTAATGCAATTAAGCCATCTTATTTCACTTTAATTCTCTTTCATTCACTTTACTTCATCTTAATTCACTTTACTCCCACCTTAAGTCACCTTACTCTAAGTTGTTCTAACTTTAATTAACTTTAATTCCCCTTAATTCACTTTAATTCACACAATTGCCTACAATTACGCCTAATTAACGTTGTTATACAATTTACTATCCTTTGTATTACTACTGGCGTCATACAAGGCGCGAACCTATTCCTAAATTCTGTGTTACTACTACGTCATATAGGACGCTGATGGCGCCACTGATGATGACTTTTCGTACAGTCACTTGATCCCGCCGGGTTTTCGGCCTCATAGGACGTATAATGCTTTCGCCTTAATAAAGAAAAAGCGGTGGGGCTCATGACGTAAGCGTGTCGTGTACCTCGGCTCCGGTGTGGAAAACACAAGGAGGGAACGTCGTTTGCGGACGCTAGTCGAGGCAAAGCGAGAGTGTGTCTGTGTAATTGGCAGTGAAGTTCTCCTCTTGGCAGCGTTATCTCCTGTATCCTGTAATAATTAACAATTGAAAAAGTTTGAAGTCGGTTGAAAAGTTTGTCGATGGAAATCGAAATGGAAAGTCGATGAACGTCTTTCTGAGCGGGTCGGAGGTGGCAACAGGGTTTTATAAATCAGCCAGCAGCGTCTCAACGGCAGCGTCTCAAAACAGTAGTGGACACGAGGGAAGAATGCGCGAACGTTCCCCCTCAACACCTGTACCACCAGTGTCGATCACGTCACGGCGGTACCGCCACCATGCGGTGTTACTGTACGGTGGTAAAACTGGTACCGATACCATAAGTACTGCATGGTGGTACCACCAGGAGCATTGGTACCACTGGTACTGGATCGGTTCTCAGGATCGGCGCACATTTTTAGACCGCACTATTTCCGTGATCAAACATACGGCTAGAAACATAGGTTAGAAAGATACTCGATACGGAAAAGTGAGTTTAACTCGTAAAGAGAGACCTTCTTTGAATAAAATGCAGTCGCACGCTTCAGAGACAGTGGTTTACAACTTCCAGCGCATATGCGAAATATTTGATGGATATCTGGCAAGGATTAAGTAATTTGGCCCTACGGCAACGAGGTAAACCACGCCCACGAACACATGGAACAAATGATATCCTAGTTGAAACTCGTTGATCCGAGAGTGGCCAGAAAATGTTGCGGAGTATCAGCAGATGAGAGAGAGAGAGAGAGAGAGAGAGAGAGAGAGAGAGAGAGAGAGAGAGAGAGAGAGAGAGAGAGAGGAAAGACAGGGATGTTAACCAGATATCAGTCTCCGGTTTGCTACCCTACACTGGGGTTGGGAGATGGGGGTTAGAAAGAGGACAGAGAGGAAAGGGTTAAAAAAGAAAGAAAGAAGAAAGCACACACAGAGACACACACACACAAAGGGCGTTCCAGCTAGAGACGTTCAGAAATTGCGCAATTCACAATTATCACGATGTCAGGGAGCTTCTGAAGAAATGCCGCGCTCATTCGTCCGATAAGTCGGCCTCCTCAAGGCTCAGCCTCAAAGGTCAGTCGCCTGAAATGCCCACGCGCAACGGTATCCGTCGACCGAATAAGGATACACGACGAGATCCCCTTGCGGAAGCCGCTACGTCTATGCGACGCGATGGCTGTCATTGTCGGGTTCCTCTATAGGCGAGCGCACACACGCACGCATGCGCAAAGAACACACGCTGATCTGTAGCAAACAAAGGCACTTGCGCATACACGGTACGCGATCAGCGCAATGGCGTATACAAACCACTCGAACACTTAATGTATACGCGGTGCTGTGTTTACGTGTAGTACTGCATTGCTCGTGTGGTTCGTGCCCTTCCTGCGCGTATACTTCCGCGCGCGCGCGCGCACTCACGCACGCACGCACGCACGCACGCACGCACGCACACACACACACACAGACACACACACACGCGCGCGCGCGGCCGTAACCAGACAAATTGTTCGTGGGAACCTTACCGGCACGTTACCGTTCCTTCGCGGCCAGATTCCGCGGCGTCGAAGGATGCCCGCCACGTAGAGGCCGACCAGGCAGGACACGATGATCAGCGCGACGACGCAGACCACCACCAGTGCACGCGACAGCCCCATAGACACGGAACCCACGACGGGCACGCACAAGACGAGTACGCTCGTCGCACTTCTAGCGCGCGCGCGAATCCGTCGAGCGAAGGCCTATATAAGGACCATTACATTAGGCCGGCGCTTTTCGTTCGCCACACCATTGGCCGCATCGTGGGCCGCGCGGGTTGCGAGCGACGGGTTTCTCTTCGCGTCAGGGCGCCGTACACTCACCGTTCCCGTGCAATTGAACACGCAGCGACTGAACGGCCCGGCAGCCGACTTTGGAAAAACACGGGCGGTGTAGGCTACGCAGCGTGCAGCCGGGTTTCAATGCCGACCTTGGCGGCGAAAGCAGACAACAGCTGTGGGCGTCTCGCGCGCGTGCACCCAGGCGTGGCAGCGGTGGCGAAGAGAGGAGGGGGGGGGGGACGTAGCAGTGTCGCGTCCCGGACGGTGACACACCAGCGTCAGTGGGCAGAGGACGTGAGCGTATACGGTGAGTCGCTTGGGATGTGTAAAGCGACGCGTGTTGACGGAACACTGAGCGACGATCACGAGCGCGTCGCTTCAACGAGCGCGTGTACACATTGTGTATGCGTGCAACAGACACCGGTTTACGAAAGCGTGGCACTGCTTTTGTGTCGCGTCGCAGTGCTTGTTTATTGCGCTGTTCCCACGCTTACTGCGATGGACCGACTATAGGCCAACGTGGCACCCTTTGAAAGTTTAAGAGGAAGCTTTTTAAACTCTGGCTCAACCTCTACATCCCTATCTGAAATACACGCAAAACGTCGAGATGTTCCCACCGCTGGACAATCGCTGAATCCGCTTGGAAGAAATATGTGGCACTTAAAGAGAGAAAGTCACAATTCTTGCAAACAGACGCGGTGGCTTAGCGGCTATGGTCTTGCTCTGCTAAGCACGAGGTCGCGGGATCGAATCCCGGCCCCGCATTTCGATGGGGGCGAAATGGAAAAAAACGCCCGTGTCCCGTGCATGAGGAGGCATGTTAAAGATCCCCTGGTGGTAAAAAAATTGATCCGGAGTCCCCCACTACGGCCTGCCTCATAATCAAGTGGTTTTGGCACGTAGCACCCCAGAAAGAAAAAGAAGGCAAGTTCTTGCATCTATAGAAAAGAAACTTTGATTTGGAACGACGACTCCCCCAGCGCCACCCCGAACTATTATTTAAAAAAATAAAAAGAATATCCGGTAAAAATAGACCGGTAAAAAATGATAGGTATATAAGACGGGGGTCGACTTTTTGCCACGGTTCTTTTTTCATTCGACCTATATTCTAGTTTTTACAGTATTAACGTTAGGTGTGCACTATGACATATATTAATGAACCAATTAATTAGTTAATTAATTAATTTGTTAACCTCAAACGCTCCCACACAAGGGGCATTACATGAGGTGTACATCCACAACTGTTGTATACATTCAGAACGAGAGAGCACATTCATAAATACAATCGATGATATTGTCGAAAGCAGCTCGATAGGATTGCAGCACTACGTGGGGCGGCAAGTGGTTCCGGTCCTTTGCTGTTTGTACGAAGGTACGGAGATGGCCAGAAGTGCAGGTGCACTAGAACGGCCTTAGAATGTGCGGGGCTGTAAGGTGGTGTTTCGCGGTATGTGCTGTCATGTGCCCAGCGATCGTTGCTTGTTATATTTAATGTGAGAGAAAGGAATGTTTCTCTTATTCCCCCTCCTTCAGTCTGCTTTCTAATTTAGTACCTGCTAACCTACGACTGCGTGTGTGCTTTGTGAACCTAAAGAAGCTGTTTTGCATTCTCGAGCGAAATAAATATTCGTCTTCTTCCCTCCCTTAGTTTAGGTACTGCACGGACTAGGTGGTGATCCATGATTTTGGTGAAGCACGAGTATGTCCTCACCTTTCATGGTGGCGTGAACGTTTTTTCCGTAGTGCTATGCTTTACCAGGATTATTCCTCATCGTTTTAGAGCGCAGCTCTTTGGCGTCCGTTCCTGGGTTTCGCGTCGTCGTCGGCGTTGTCGTCGGCCTCGTAACCAGCTCCGCCCCCCTTTCATCCCCCCAGCGCTAGCAGCGACCGACTGATACCGCTGGATGCCGCTGACGCCGCTAGAGAGTCAAGATAACGTGACTGCATAGAACACCGTCGCCGCCATGCAGAAAGAGGAGGAAAGGGTCCCCCCCCCCCCCCCGCCTGTTCTTGTGGGGCGGATAGGGTGCTCTTCAGTTGCCGACGCGCCGGTTATTTCACGTAGGCCCCGGCACGTCGACGAATACGTGACCACCTTCCCACGGCTAGACCTGATTCTTAGCGCTGCGGAAGCGAGGGTATCATATTGTTTGTGTCGGCATCGGCGGCGTTGTCCCTGAAACCAACTCCGCAGCTGGGGTTGACTCACTATCGGCGTCAGCGGCATCAGTCAGTCGCTGCTATCTCTTCCCTCCTCCCTTTATCGTGTTGTCCGCTTGCTGCGCGCGCTTCTGCCCCCATCGTTTGCCGCTGGGTGTACACGCCGCCCCCCTCCCCCCTCTTCCTGCGAGTCTCCGGTTGTCAAAGCGCCGGCTCGAACTTAATTCCTTTCTTCGCTCCTCCTCCAATGCAACCCCTGTGCGGTGGCAATCAGAGAGCCAGATCGGTGGCGGCGGATCTGTATATGTGCACCGCCCGAGCCGAAATTGCCGCTGCCGTTCGCCACTGCGAAATTATCTGCCAGTTCTTTCTGAGCCATGAGCGAGACGACCGATGGAAGTCCTCCGTCTGCTGCTGCTGCTGCTGCTGCTGCTAAACGAGCTGCCAGAGCAGAGGCCCAGCGCCGTCGCCGTCAGAATCCAGAGGTGCGTGCCGCCGAAGCAGAAGCTTACCGTCGCCGCCGTCGAGATGATCCACGAGTACGGGAAATATAAAAAAAAAATTCTGTGATAGCGCATACATGTGTTGCTCGATTTCTTTGCCTCAATCTATCGAAAAGGTGAAACAGCTTATTTGCTGCGCTCAAATTTCGCATTAGGAAGTAACGTAATCGTCGGTAATTTTTTTTTTCGTCAGCGCTATGCGTTACTGAAGTGCACTTGCGCGTAGTGCTTCTTTTATTCTTATTGTGACTTTGTCTGCTTTTCTATGTAAGCTTGACTAGGTTGTCTCGCACGATTGTCTTCCGTTGTGCACCGCAATTTCTCGTTCTTGCTGCTCTGTGCTCGGGAACATTTGCGGGGATAATTATTGCTTGTCTCTCACGTTGTTCTTCCGTGTGTTTTCCTATCACAATGCAGTGCAAGTGACTGCACTTATTTCGCATCACTCCTGCGTTGGTCACCAAGAGGCAGCCACCAGAACTAACTAACTAACTAACTAACTAACTAACTAACTAACTAACTAACTAACTAACTAACTAACTAACTAACTAACTAACTAACTAACTAACTAACTAACTAACTAACTAACTAACTAACTAACTAACTAACTAATAAGCAGGGTGTCGACCATCATGATTCTGTCGACTGGATGCTTGAAGACTCAACCGCCGGGAAATGCCTTCAATGGGTGTTGAAAGTTTACGCCTTTATTATTTTGTTTCTACTTTGGGCCCCACCATAGTAGTTGTCCATACGTATATGATGATGCTCCAGAAAACAGGGTTGACGCATGAAATAGATGCGTACACGACTGCGCTCAACAAGAAAGAAAGAAAAAGAAAGAGGTGCTAGAAAGACACGCCATGGCGACGCGTCCGCAATTCAATTTTATCACTCCCGGCAAGTGAAGCTTCCGAGATCCGCTCCCCATTTCCGAGGTCTGCGAGGTTCTCGGTTCGCTTTTCACGACCGGAAGCACTCGTGCGGCGGCGTCGGCGGGCTGTCCGTGGCTGCCTACATCTGGCAGTAGGCCGGAGCCACCGCCCCGAGTGGTGCACGACCGCTCCCCGGGCCGAGCTGCTGCATGAAGTGGTCCGGGGCGACGCCCTGCTGGACGACTACCGTGCGAATGTCCTGCGTAGTGCCGTGGGAGATAGATAGATAGATAGATAGATAGATAGATAGATAGATAGATAGATAGATAGATAGATAGATAGATAGATAGATAGATAGAAGAAAATCGGGGAGGTTAACCAGAGCTAGTTCTGGTTGACTACCTGGGGCAGGAACAAGTGGTACGTGGATAAAAAGAGGAAGAGAGCGAAAGGGGAGCGAGAGGAATAAAAGAAGAAGAAGAAAGAAAAGACAAACACAAACAAAGTAACCGCGTACGCTACAGAGCGCTAGCAGACGCCGCTCTTAAAGCCTATAATAAAGACCCTTAGAACCTGAGGAACCCGAGTAGGGAGAATGAAGCCTTCGGCACAGAGTTTCTTCGGGAGCACTGGGCCTAGAACAATTAGTTCTGATAGTGGACGATGATGCGGCTCGTAGTGGGGTTAGGGCAAGGAATCCACTAAGCTTATCGACGAATATGTCCAGTAGTAGGAATGAAGGAAAAAGGGTTTATTTGACATTAGCTACACGGCTCCAGTTACGGAAGCACACTCTATGCAGGAGCAGATTCAACGTCCGAGTTTACGCCAGGACACGTTGGGCTCACTGCACGAAAAGTATCCGCTTTTAATACCGTCATCTTCCCTAGGCGACTCGACTAGGGAATCTGATGACTGTATATCGCAGCCAATCACAGTAGTTGAATCAGTTGCGATAACACGCTCACACTATCGCAAAGTTCCGCGGCCTCCCCCTCTCCGAAGCCTCCACTCACCCGAAGCATAGAATAGGGGACATGACAGCAACCTGGGGATCCACGATCGGCGTCATTTTTCGTTAGTATTTGAAGTTGGCCCTTTTCATCATTAGTTCAGGCTGTCAGGCTGTGGTGGGGTGGGTGCCTTTTTTTGGACCCTTCAGCAGTGGGTGTCAACGCTGCGTTGAGTTCTTGGTAGGCGCTGATGGATTGATGGGGTTTGCCTCGTGGAAAACGTCTAATTAACGCCTTTGTGGTGTTGAGACGTAAGGACGATTACCCAATCGGTCCAGCAACAGTGCAGACCCCTTGCATCTCGGCACTAAAGCGCGGCATACACAGATAATGTGTGTGAGTGTCTCGACTCGCAGCTACCACGTGTTGCACTAACTCCTATAAGTGTCTTCCACGCGTTGAAATGGCAGAGAGAGCCCCACGTGCCCCGGCAAGTAGTGGGACACACTTGCCGGGCTGTCTGCAATCAGATTTCAACGCGATAGCGTTAAGAGCCCCGTGTTGTAGAAAATCAGGCGTCGGCGTCCGGCGCCCGGCGCCCGCGTCCCCGTGAGCCAATGTTCCCTTATATATTAGGCTCACGTCTATGCCACACCTTGATATATGACATGCGGTATATGCGGGTTATATTGGCGCAACATTCTATCCCTGAAGTTGCTCATATCTTGGCTTACATTCTTGGCAAAAGTTATTCCTCGGAATTATGAGAATGACAGGCCACAAACAAATGTCACGAAACAAAACACCGACAGCGCCGGACTTTTATGTTAAGTCTTCACAGAATGAAATATTAAAAGTGCGAAAAAAAATAAAACCGGAAATGATTTAATTTATTTGGCTCGGCTGTGCACCACCTCCGGGCTCGGCCCACGCAAGAGGCCGCGTTTCGCCGACGCCGGATTTTCTGCGACACAGATTCCTTAACGCTCTCGCGTTAAAATCGGGATATAATTGCAGCATACTTGTTTAAATATATCGTGTCCGAAAGCGAACACCATACTGTATTTATTCCGTATGAAAATATTATTGTGCGTTCTGTTTTGTCGCTCAGAACATGGACTTAACGTCATGTACTTGCGTTGTTGCTAAACAAACGAATCTCGCAAATATTTGGGTTGAAAAACGCAGCATACGTGGTATTCAAGAACACTTCTTGATGCAATTACATTTTTCATCACTATGTACTTCTGCTGGATCTTCTGTGTTCTACTGTGATGTTGTTCATCTTGCATTACGCTGTATTAAGATGCGAAGTTGTTTTTAGAATTTTAACCAGTTCTGTTGTGTCTTTGTTGTATTCTTGGTGCAATCATTGTTGCGTGCCTTGTACATAAGGGACTGGTACGTCCTCAAGTGAAATAGTTTTGCACGTATTGCCCGAGCGCGCACACATTGTAAAGATGCAAAAAACAGAGCTTGAACCATGACATGTCACGTGGTGAAGGTCCTTTATTCCCCCAATCCTCGCTTCCCATTCTTAATGGATAGGCTTCAAAATTATAGGCTGGCTATTTGTCCTTGTCTTTATCTTTCTTTTTCGTTCATCCGGGACGCGGTTTTGTGGTGCCCAATTTCAATGTTCTCCTCTCTTACATCATGGTGTCTGGCCAACATTCTCTGATGTAGGGAACGGAGACTAAGCCGGGCCCGTAGGCCTGTGCTCTTACAGAAAATTTCGTTGTAATTACTACATAGTTGTCACAGCACTTCTTACTTTGGTAATTGCGCAGTTGATAAATGTAGAATTACTACCATTATTGATTAAAGAGGGTCTCAGCTACCAATTTTAAAAGCAGATGGCACCGCCGATTACAAAGTTTCTAGCCTGTAACGAATCTACCGGACCCAGTCTGTCATATTCTGGACAGTAAAACGCAAACGTTTATAAAGATTATTAGTAAAATATTCGCGTAACGGAAGCCGTAATTTTATTTGCTGATATACGGAAGGAAGGAAAAAGTGGAGAAGGAAAGGCAGGGAGGTTAACCAGTTTAGCTCAACCGATTTGCTGCCCTTCACATGGGAGCGGGATGGGGGGCTGAAAGATGGGGAGGAGATATAAAATGGTTCTAAGGGGTATAGGTAACGGCTAGGGTCCGAAATATCAGGCTCTGAAGAAATCGGCCGGCAGCTGTATCTGCATTCTGCTGAAACCAGTTTTGCAGAAAGCTAGATGCAAATTTAAGGTTCGTAAGATTCTTAATATCCTTAGGACATGCGTAAACAAGCTCCGAAATTCGAGAAGTTTAGTATAATATCGTAGATCTTTGGAAGATGTGCCAGTAGAAAACTTAAAGGAGTATTGACACGAAATTCTTGCCTTTTCACAGACCTCGAGAGATCAGGAAAAAAAAATGCCATGACGTCCCGACACATACACATCCAGGGAAGCGAAACCGAAACCGGTTCGTAGAAAAGCTACTGCAGTAAACTATTTAGGGCGCTCCGAGGCTTACCAGTATGTTTACCGGTGTTTCGAAGTCAATGACCTCCATTTAACGCTAGAAGTCCAAAATGTCGTGTGAGCTTTTTTTCCTTTAGGAAGAACACGTCCCTGGGTCAGATGGTGCACGCCGGTAAATAGCCAGATTGTTGCGCGAAACAGAAGACTACAAAAAATTGGAATCCGCACGCGGACGGGACAGGCGCCGTCCCGTCCACGTGTGTATTCCTTTTGGAGTCGCCTGCTTCGTGCTAAAACCTAGCCACTTATCCGGTAGTAAACGTGGTGCAGCGCCGTAGTGCTGCACACAAGTGCAGCAAGTGGTTAAAGCAGCAAAAGCAAGTGGTTAAAACAGCAAAGTAAGTGGTTAAAGCAGCAAAGCAAGTGGTTGAAGCAGCAACACCCTACCCTCTCGGGCCTGAAGCAGCCACGGATGCAGCACACGCAGCAGGCGATGAGGCCTAGGGCCACGGCCACCGCGACGGTGATGATGGTGACCACAATGCCTGCAGCCAGTTCGCCGGTAGCGTCTGACGAGTTCATCACGGCGTCACACTGGTCCTCCTTGGCTCTGCAAGCAGAATTTCAGCGTGTTGAGTCACAACTGACAAGGAAGATGTATTTCAACGTTATGGGGAAAACACAGACGTACGCAAAGCGCGCGCGCACACACGCACACACAAACACACACACACACACACACACACACACGCACACACACACACACACACACACACACACACACACACACACACACACACACACACACACACACACACACACGCACGCACACACGCACACACGCACACGCACACACGCACACACGCACACACGCACACACGCACACACACACACACACACACACACACACACACACACACACACACACACACACACACACACACACACACACACACACACACACACACACACACACACACACACAAACACCTGGCGTGCACAACGCAGACAACGCACAAGTTGTAACTTTTTGCCCTGTTATCCGCCGCGGTAGCACAGTGGCTCTGGCCCTGCGCAGCAGTGCACGACGTCATGGGTTCGACTCCGGAAGCGGCGGCCGCATTCCGATGCAGACGGAATGCAAAAAAAAAAAGGCCGCTTGTGTACTAAGCGTTGGGTGCACAATAAGGAGCCTTAGGTGGTCAAAATTAATCCGGAGTCTCCCAGCAGCGATGTGTCTCATAATCAGATCGTGGTTTTGGTAAATGAAACCCCAGAATTTCTGTTCCAGCTCTTTGTGTGGTTTCGACGGAACGTTAGTATGTACCGACAAGATCATTTCACTAGCCTGCCGCGAATTTCATTATGGTCCTCTAGACAGCTACGTTGAGCTTGAGGAATGAGAACCCACTAGCAATAGACGCACGAAGGGTGACGATGAGGGGAAAAAAATTATTCTCTTATGAATACATGTGTACCACTTATAGACCGTTTTTTCGTAGGCGCCGCCATATTGTGAACGCAGTGGCGCCGCCTATGAGCAGCGCCATACTGGCTTGGGTGAAAGCGGTCTTTTGCGTGGCAGGTATTATGCTCAGCGGTAGGTTCTGGTGTTTGTTTTCGCGGTCGTGCGGTCTGTTTAGTATGAAGTGCGTCTTCTACGTGGTAAACGGTTCTGTGAGACGTGATCAAGTGGTTTAAGGCCTCATGGCCGGAATTTCTGCTGAGCGTTGAGGTGGACGGAACACGCAGCGCGATGTGTGCGTGCATATTTGAGCCTACAATCAGCCTCGGAGATCAATTGTGTATTTCCGAATGTTCCAATGACTAATGTGACCTTATTGCAGTATTATCCTCTATTTCAAAGCTGCGGTTTAGGACGCATGAAACACACGCTACGATCGTAACAGCGTGGGTACCGTTCTGCTACGATAGGAGCTGTGCTGTTATACATTGACAAGCGTCCAAACTGTTCGCTGCAGGTTACATTGCGTGACTACTTGGTTGGATGGATGAGATTTCCACCAATGAATAAAATAGTTTTGGCTAGTAATAGCAGCATACCTTACAGTCTGAATTAAGCTTGTCCAGCAAAGCGACCGTTTACGAACTGCGCGAGCGTCCTAAGCAGTAGTAGGTGCTGGATTACAGATATCTTTGTTCTATATAGCGCATGGTCCAAGCATACGGCATCAGCGGTTATATATTTATAAACATTGTGCGGTGTTAGCCCGTTTTCTCTTGCTTTTTAGAGAAAGAGGATGATAACCGATTTTTTTTCGGTTGTGTTCGTTCAGTTCTCTACGACGCACTCACACATATTACAGAAATTTTGCGCTCAAAAATAGCCATCGCATTCTTTTTATGCGAACCCTCTCATATATTATGGCTGTATACAGGCCAAAAATGCAATGCCGAAGCACACAGCTTATATACGTATCGTGCTGGCCCACCAACCGCAGCGATCGCTGTGTTGAGAAGCGCCATGGGCCTCATGCAGCAAGGCTAGCGTAGACATATGGTAATTTCAAGCATGCTAGACTTGAAATGCGTGAGAACGATGCCAGTGTATCACAAATATTTGATAGCGCCTGCCGCTCAGATGTTTCGTGGCTGCCTTAGGTTGGCCGTGCACGAGCATGCGCTCGTATGTTTTATGTTTTACTCCCTACGCCAATCGATCAGACAGTGAGCTGATTTACCATTTAATGCTGGTAATACAGAGACGCCGGTTTTCTTTGTTGAATTAAAATCGATATAAGCAAAATAGTAAACAACACATACACGCACCGCGGCTGATTGTGCGCGTCACATTTTTGCGCCCTCCAAGGCATATTTCTGCCTACAGTAGTTACCGATGCACCGAAAGGCTTCCCTGACGACCTTATATGAACGGACATGGCGTAAATTTCACAAAGTAAGACCTAAAACATCTCGAAATCGTTCCGCAGCGCGCGACAGCAATACTTTCAAGCAGCGCCACGCCGGATCGCCCAAGCCAGAGAGGAGGAAAGGCCCTCCACGCGCCCTATCCTCCTCGCCCGATGAAACGGTCTATAGACCAGAAAAGTATATTAGTATAAAATACTTGTGCTTTTTCTAAAAACCGATCACTCTCTTGACGCGTGTTGACCGTGGCGATTGATAGAGGTCGTTTTTAATAGGTACACGAGGCCTGTATCGCCTCTTGTGACTGAACTACGATGGATTGAATATGTACGGGGGTGCTGTTGAACTTTCTAGTAGTCGTGGGTTCTGTGCACAAGTCGTGTCGGAGATGCGAGAAATCCACCACCACGAGGTCACGAAAGAACACAACATCCTTTCTTAGTGGCTGCCGGGTCATAGCGATATCTTTGGCAACGGCCTCGCCAACGTAGCCGCTTGAAAAGCCCACTAAGCAGCTGATTTTGTATCTGTATAATCTTACCAAAAAGCAACGAAGCCCGGCGCGTAAACGAGCTATCGCATGATTTGACTTTACAGACGTGGCCCACACCTGACTTTTTCACATTCGGTTGCATTTACTCGAGCTTCTTATGCAGCTGCGCCTGTTACCTGGGGTCTTCCCCTTAAGGGAAGAAACATCACTTTGTCGCTTACACATGGGCCTTGTATTCATGGATCCTTACTCATTCTACAGTGTAACGACCGATAACACCGATCGCAGCGCTCGCGGTGCCGAAATAAGAGTGTAGAACACCTTCCGTGCTACTGCCCGTCCTTAGAAAATGAAAGGCCTGCCCTCCGAACCACTCTCAACCAGCTCGACGGAAAACCTTTCTCGTTCAACAAGATCCTACAGGACCATGGCCTCGCATATCACAGCTGCAGAAGGCCGCGAAAGCGCTGCTGTTATTTCCGAAAGCATTGACCGGTCTGTGAGGCAGTGCTCAGAACTTTCCCTACGTTCGCGCACCACGAACACTGTGTACTATCTCTCCTTGTCATAATCTTTTCCTCCCCTTTCTTCTATCCCCTGTGTGCAGGATAACCAACTGGGCTCAGCCCTGGTTAACCTACCTGCGTTTCATTTATCCTTTACCCTTCCCCCAGTGCAGCGTAGCAAACCATAATCTTCTCCGGCTAACCTCCCTACCTCCCCTCCCCCCGTTTAGCTCTCTCTCTCTGAAAGATCTATCTATCTATCTATCTATCTATCTATCTATCTGTCTGTCTGTCTGTCTGTCTGTCTGTCTGTCTGTCTGTCTGTCTGTCTGTCTGTCTGTCTGTCTGTCTGTCTGTCTGTCTGTCTGTCTGTCTGTCTGTCTGTCTGTCTGTCTGTCTGTCTGTCTGTCTGTCTGTCTGTCTGTCTGTCTGTCTGTCTGTCTGTCTGTCTGTCTGTCTGTCTGTCTGTCTGTCTGTCTGTCTGTCTGTCTGTCTGTCTGTCTGTCTGTCTGTCTGTCTGTCTGTCTGTCTGTCTGTCTGTCTGTCTGTCTGTCTGTCTGTCTGTCTGTCTGTCTGTCTGTCTGTCTGTCTGTCTGTCTGTCTGTCTGTCTGTCTGTCTGTCTGTCTGTCTGTCTGTCTGTCTGTCTGTCTGTCTGTCTGTCTGTCTGTCTGTCTGTCTGTCTGTCTGTCTGTCTGTCTGTCTGTCTGTCTGTCTGTCTGTCTGTCTGTCTGTCTGTCTGTCTGTCTGTCTGTCTGTCTGTCTGTCTGTCTGTCTGTCTGTCTGTCTGTCTGTCTGTCTGTCTGTCTGTCTGTCTGTCTGTCTGTCTGTCTGTCTGTCTGTCTGTCTGTCTGTCTGTCTGTCTGTCTGTCTGTCTGTCTGTCTGTCTGTCTGTCTGTCTGTCTGTCTGTCTGTCTGTCTGTCTGTCTGTCTGTCTGTCTGTCTGTCTGTCTGTCTGTCTGTCTGTCTGTCTGTCTGTCTGTCTGTCTGTCTGTCTGTCTGTCTGTCTGTCTGTCTGTCTGTCTGTCTGTCTGTCTGTCTGTCTGTCTGTCTGTCTGTCTGTCTGTCTGTCTGTCTGTCTGTCTGTCTGTCTGTCTGTCTGTCTGTCTGTCTGTCTGTCTGTCTGTCTGTCTGTCTGTCTGTCTGTCTGTCTGTCTGTCTGTCTGTCTGTCTGTCTGTCTGTCTGTCTGTCTGTCTGTCTGTCTGTCTGTCTGTCTGTCTGTCTGTCTGTCTATCTGTCTGTCTGTCTATCTATCTATCTATCTATCTATCTATCTATCTATCTATCTATCTATCTATCTATCTATCTATCTATCTACGCGTACGCAGCCGCGGCCTCGCGCAGTTGAAATAAAAATCGCGACCTGTTTTTTACCGAAGAGCCGCAACTCACGTGTGCTTCTCAAAGCTTTACGCCCTTGTCTCAGCTCGAGATGACGAGGAGTCGCTGCCCCCGGCCGCGTCGACGACGTCGAACGTGAAACTGATCTCGATCATCGCAGCACCAACCAGGTCGGTCCACCATCGGTCGTACGCATGCAAACGGAGAGAGAGAGAGAGAGAAGTGGTTCATGAAGGGATAAGGAAAGGTTGACGCTGTTTTCTGCAGCCCTTGCGGGAGCACGGCTCAACGTCAAATGCAAACGGAGAGCGCAAAATGGGAACCCGACGACCGCCGACGCGAGGGGGAAAAGCGAAACCACACACCTTACGTCGCGCTGGCGTTTCAACGCTGCAGGCGCACGGCGAGACGTGAGGGGAGCGGGGCGCCTTGCCGCGTTCGAGGCGGGAAGGGGGGGGGGGGGGGGGCTGCCCGCACATGGGCTGCTTCTCACCAAGCCCCTGGGAAACATTTAGAAAAAAAAAAAACCAAGTAGAAAGGATTATTGTCCCTGTATTTCACCAATAAAAACTAAATATTTTTCCTTACATTCTAGAAGGAAATTACGTCGCATAAAATTTCTTCAGGGTATAGTGGCTGTTTACAGGAAGATAACCGATCTTCCACACCTTTGCTCTTTAGCAACAAGATAAGCAAGAAACACTGGAGCTCATGTTTAGCAACCAACTTTTGCCGAAACTAAAGCATTCAAAGGCAGTTTCTTTTTTTTTCAGAGAGCATATAGCGGACTGGAATATACTTCCAGATTCAGTAATAATGGCGCCAAATCTCGTTCAGTCTCTCGAAGAACGCATTTTATGTTAGATTTGAGGTTACTTTTGCTGCTGATGTTGGGTTTCATTAGCTACGTGATAGTGCGTTATTATTGTGTATTATTGTAGTTTTTGTTCAATCCTTAATGTATTGTATGTATAGCGTATTGTTGTCTATTACTTGACTATTGTACCATTGTGTACCAATCTATCATCGTCTTTATTATCATGTATGTGCCCCTCCTGCTTGAGCCATGTTGGCGTACGGTGATACCGCTATACGTGGCAACACATTAACACCGAGGGCAAAAAAAATTGCCATTTACCTTCCAACTGGTTTTACTAAAACACTTTGCGCTTATTAATTATACCTGCAGCATATGCCTAAGTAGAAGTCTATGTGTGTGCGACACGTTTTAGGATATCGTTATTTTAATGAGTGCTTTTTTCTTTTGTTGCACTATCTTGGCGTAATTTGGCAAACACCACTAGAAAGGAAAGACGCACATTTAGACCTCGGCGTCCCGGAAAATTATCTCAGAAAATTTTCTGTTTAACAAAGTGTTTTTGATTCGCCCTATACTCGTATATTGGTAAAACCTAATTCGTAGAAAAAGTGAACACAATGTCTCACATGATTTAACAAAGTTTTGGCCAGGCAAATGTGGATAGATTAAATGTCACAAGGGAATCTACTATTTACAAAACGCCTCGAAATTGATTCAAGTATTGCTACATAAACCGCAGTACCATGCCGGTTTTAGGTACGTTGTCAGGAATTTGCAGTTAGTTGCATTTCTGCCACCCCCGCTTCCTCACACAACTACCATGTAAAAACCGTATGTATGTTTGAACGAGTGAATCAATAAAGAAAAAGAAAAAGAAATTTCAGGCCGGCCATATTGTTTTTGTAAACTGTACGTTGCACGGTATCAGCTTTGAAAGCTGAGCTGAGCGTCGACTCGGCTAGATGGCACCAGCTACCGCGCGACGTCACAGATATTAATGCATATCCTTGTCGTTTTGGGTCGTTGTGACGAAAAAAATTATCGAAACTTGCTAAGTTCAGTGCTTGGCTCGTTAGAACGTAGTCCATCGTTACCGAAAAGAAGACCCGACCAGACGCAGTGAAAAGCCATGACGTCACTGCCATGTGGTGCGGTAAGTTCAAGGTGGCGTCACCACCTGCCTCAATAGTCGTTCTGTCATTTGTGGCTTATGAAGCACCTCAAGGTAATAGTGGCTCGTTTGGTATTGTACGTAGAAGGATATATCTATTAATATGGCTTAAACTGTTTCTCTCTTTAAGGTCCCTTCAATGCGGCGTATTGGGATTAGTTAGCAACACATTCTTGTCGTAATTGTGTCTACTGAAAGGCGGTGATAAACAGGTGAAAGAACAAACAAGAGCGCCATAACTTCCGAACGATGTCTTGCTCTCTCGCTGGGCGACGCCTTCTTTCCTTTCGTAAACGCGTCTCCCGACGAACCTCGGTTTGAAGTTTGCGCTCGCGTTTCTCTTCCGTGGTCTTCGCCCTCGCCTTGGGCTACACACCTTCTCAAAAAGCTTGTCACCACCTATGCTGGTGCTCTTTCCGGAGTACCTTGAATGCAGTTAACCAGACGGGTTCCCCACGTCCGTCCGCGCGATCGCGTTCTGTCTCACGCGCGCGCCATCCCCAGACAACAGGGCTTCCGGTTTCTCACTCTGCGTTCTCACGCTTGCACGTCCCGCAGGGACGCCGGTTTAGCATTGCGTGTTTTGCCTTCGCGCTCCTTCTGTTGGCGAGCAGGCTGATTCGCTTACGACTGCAGTTTTTCCGCATACTAAAAAGAAAGAAAGAAAGAAAGAGAAAAAAAGAGAAAGAAAGAAAGAGAGAAAGCCCTTGGGATGGAGCGTCAGATGAACACGCCTCCGGTGTCGGCCAGGCATCCTCCTCCAACGCCGTCTCCACTCTCCTTCCACGTGATACCTCCCTTCGGGGACTATCGGTGCATTGACTCTTGGGAGTGGGATACCGCACATGCTTCACAGATCGACTATCTTCGCTAGTAGCCCTCGGCTTCGCAATGCAGTGACATCCTACTGTTCTTTCTTCTTTCTTAACTACATAATATTTGGAGACACACACACACACGTATGTATGTATATATATATATATATGAGATCGCAGGGAGAGGCCTTCGTGCTGCAGTGGACAAAGATAGGCTGATGATAATGATGATGATGATAGACACACAGAGAGGGAGAGAGAACTAGAGCAACTAAGTGACTTACGATAATCTGACCCTTCGGTTACCCTTCTCGTTCTTTATCTCTTGCGCTGTTGAAGTCCTGCTGAGTGCTGGTCTTGGTGGTGATTGAATTTGTCGGGGCATAGCTACTGATGTTTAATCTGGGCCACCCGCAGATCGCATTGTGGTGGTGGCAAAACGTTTTATTTCTTTTACATAGGTGCGACCTCCCGGCCCTTATGGTAGTTAACATCTGGGGAGGAAGGGAAAGAGAACGGGCTTCCGAGGAGGGTGTCTGGTCAAAAGTACATGAGCAAATGTGCTTCTTGGAAGTAGTTTGTGAGGGAGTCCAAGATGCGTTTTCTGCGCTCTGGTTCCCCACCTAACCTTGCATCCGCGTGCCTCGTGAGTTCTGGGCAATCACACACAAAGTGGAAGATGTCTGCTTGTTCTCTGCTGCTGCATCTTAAACAGCAGTCCGTAATAATCCGCGCAGCAGTTGTACTGGAGTTCCTTTTGTGGAGGCGCGCTAACCTCGCCGACATAAGGACAGTGCCAGTTCGAGCTCTGCGCAGGAAGTCTTTGGTCGCTCGTACGCATCCTTGGGGGATGGGGGTCAGGTTCTTCCGGCAGCAGGCTTCTAAGCGCAGTCTTGCGTTGTGTTTTCGTCTTCTCTATTCTTCATGGTCGTAACTCTTCTTCGAATGGAGTTATATATGTGCTGTTTGCGCGGTTATAGCCTCGCGCGGGGGTGTCCAATGGCTTCTGCCGCGCGGCATCGTGGGACCACTGATATCCTCGAATCATGGTGTGGTCCGGAATCCAGTGTGAAGTTAGCACATGTCCGCATGCTTGCAGCTCACGCGTCAGTGACCCAATCTTTCTTACTGTCCGGCTCTCTGTCCTGTGAGATGCGCACGCCCTGGCGACCTCCTGCGAGTCTGTGTACGAGTGCATATAGATTCGTGTCGGGCGTTCGCCCCCAAGGAATGCTTTTCTGGGAGCTGCTTCGACCGGTCTCCTCGTCTCTTATAGTAGGTCACCCATGAAGGACCTCTGCTTTTGTTGTGTTCTCCTAGACCCAGTACCAGGCTATAGCCGCCCTTTCACCGATTACTGCTGCGTCCGTATATAAGGTGTCCCATTTAGCCTTGCCCAAGTTTTTCAACGAAAAAGAAAAAAAATGATTAATACAGTAATTATAAATAAGCATTATTAAAATTGTTTGACAGCAGGATTTGAACAGCGCACCTCCAGCACAGAAGCTCGGCATTGAAACGTTTACGCCACGCACGCATGAACAAGCGGAACCACTGCAATTAGCAGCGATTAGGCTTGTTCTCAGCGTCTTGGTGCCTTCTGCAATTTACAAAAAAAATATGTATAGATCGCTTTGTAATTTAGGCAACTGAAAGCAGACAAAGCACAATAAACGAAGCCACAGGAACGTCCGAAGTCCGAAGCACGACGATCAGACGAGTCCATGTACTTACCCGTCATTCCCGCGGTGGCTTAACGATCGCAGCGCCAGAGTTCCCTCTAGTAACTACTGTAGGAAACTCTACGGTTCGTCGTCGCGACTCAGGCGCCGCCTGGTCAAAACATAGGCGTTGAAAATTTATTCGGGCAAGAGGCTGCCGGTTCAGCGGAACGACAAAGGCGAGGAAGGGGGAGACACTGCTGGAGACGGCTTGTGCACGAAGCCGTCATTTGACGACGGCCACCTCTCGCACGGTGCATGCCGCGACTCGCGCCACCTGCGGCTGCGCCACGGGCTGAAGGGTGGCGACCGTGACAGTCCTCACTGTGCACACCTGCACCTGCTTCGGGCTGGGCGGAGCGCGGTAGACCACCACGGGCGACGGCCGGCGCTGCGGTCGAGGTGGCGGTGGCTGCCGAATGAAAGGTAGGGTGTTTTACATGTGTGCGGTGAGGTAGATGGGTAAGCAATATATATATATATATATATATATATATATATATATATATATATATATTTGCAGCTTTTACTTTGGTATTGTAAGCTCCGTCCATACCGCGACATCAGAGGGAGAGAGGTGCTCAACTTTGCGTACAGCTGCTGAGGAGTATTTAAATTGTATTTAGAATGTATTCACGCTCCCGCGCAACAGCCGTACCCTCAGCCTGGCAGCTCGAGTTCGAGATAAAAAATGAAAGCAAGCGCCTCGATTCGAGTTGGTCCGCCCAAGCGTATTTTTGCTACGCAGCCAAAATATATGGATTGCCATACGCGTCGCTGCGGCTAGTAATGCTCTCGTCCTCGGACGTTATTGTGAGAATTTTAATTTGAACTTTGTTAGCCTACCTGTCGCAAGTACACAAAAAATATACTTGAAGGCATACACGCTACATAAATATACGCAAGAAGCATCTGAATCCTTAGCGTCATACTAGTGGGGATCCATGCTACAATGGCTGAACAACCATGCAGACTGCGCCAAATAAAGCACAGAAACGGACGGCCCCTTGCGTTGGTGCTGCCTCGGTAGTGAAACTGCAACGAAAACCAAAATCACGCCGCTGGCGTCGTAATCGTCATACAGAAAGGCAATGGAGTACAGAGCGGCCGTAGTCACAGATTTAGCCGGTGCCTCAGTTCTCTGTTTGCAGTTATCGCGCTGTTATCCCTCTGGCGAATGGTCCAATGTACTGCCGATGTACGATTTCTTCTTTTTTTTCTTTTTGCCCTTCGTGCAGTTGTTCAATATTTCTCGTACCAGAGCAGTGCATGGCACAGACCATACTCAAGAGGAATATCGCATCTGAAAGAAGCCTCGAACAATGTTCTGTCCCAACAAAGTCGTTGGCAGCGATATATATACTTTAAAGATATTCTCACCATTTGTTCAGAGAAGACGAGGAAGAACATATTGCAGATGTTCCTCAAGGAGCTGTTACGTCACTTATGTATTAGTTGCTATTTTACTCAGTCCCATTGCATGTCTGCATAATGTACATGCGTATGCTTGTATACGCAGACGACATAGCGTTCTTCGCATCAGGTATAGACATTCATGTACTATATAACCGCTTGCAGAAACACTTGCGTGTCGCTGAAAAATGGTTTCAAAATATTCGGCTTGTTATAAATGTTGAGAAGTGTTCAATTTTAGTTTTTCCTGTGAACAATTCGGCGAATATATCACTTTGCTGTCGCCTCGAATAAATACCACAAGTAGAGTCAATCAAGTATCTGGGTTCAATTTACAACGTCTCCCTTGGCTGGCTTGGGCACATTGATTATATATAACTAAATATCAGGTGACAGCGGTTGGAATGTTACGAAAATATGCAGCTCTCGATCAGCAAGGCAAGATATTCTTTCTCTCGAAGCCTTATCTCTTGGGCAATGCCACAAGGGTACTTGACCAGCCGTTGAAGCGTTTATATATGTTTTCAAAAAGTTAGTTAATTTTATATTTATTGGTTATTTTCGATTCTTTTTATACCTTTACATTTATCTACGCTGTCTTCTCGGAATTACTAATCGCCTTTTAATCGCATTCACATGTTGGCCATTGTGTGACATAGCGCAAACAAAGATGGAACTACCCAAACAAGCTTAGCCTCAGCATGAACGTCCCCATCTTGCTTTGGCTTGGAGCTTCCGCGTTGGACTACAGCTGCTGGGGTGTTTGCAGAGAGATGAAATACTTTATTCTCGACGTCAATCGCCCGCCTCCCTAAAACAGAAAGTTACGATAATTACTGGTCTACCTTTCAATACACTTTACCATGATGACTGTTCTACTTTGAACACTTTGAACACTGAGCGCAGAATACGTCTTTCACTAGCATATTGCTTTTCTAAACTACTTTCATCCAATCTCGGCCGATCCCCCACGGTGGGCATGTGCCACTTGTGAACAACAACAACAACAACAACAACAACAACAACAACAACAACAACAACAACAACAACAACAACAACAACAACAACAACAACAACAACAACAACAACAACAACAACAACAACAACAACAACAACAACAACAACAACAACAACAACAACAACAACAACAACAACAACAACAACAACAACAACTTCCTCCTACTACTGCTTAAATATAAGCTAAGCCTTGTTTACAATCTGATTACTAGGTCTACAAAAGCTAGTTAATGAGCCACTCATTAAAAAAAACAATTTGCGGCCTCGTGTAGCGCGCCCTCGGCAGTGTTTCTCGACGACGTTTCTCTCTCAAAAATAAGCAGATGCGTTTCACTTTGCTTCACCTCTGACCTTCGCCTCTGCCTGACTTCAGCGCTACCGAAGTGTTAAAGGGACCCTGAAACGATTTTGACGATTTTCTACAAACGTACTGAGCCGTTAGATTAGGTCCTTCTGATCATTAATTGACACATCTAAGTGCTCCGCGTAAAGCGTGTAATTTATTATAAGGCTCTAAAAATGCACATCGCTGCCGATCGCAGCACACTGCTCGGCGGAATTTTAAGCCGCCCCTACCCATATGACCGAAATCACCCATATGACGTCAGTGGGGCGCGCTATCCGACTGGCTGACCAGGGCGCGTGATCAATAAATTTTCCAACTTTATGGCAAACAAATGATGTTCGTAATAGTTGGAATGTTAGCTAATTTGTTTTTATAAAAAGAAAGTAACATAAAGAGAAGGCACAAGAACAATTTTTCAGTATACTTAAGCACTTCCGGCACACAGCAAGTGTCGTCTGCTTGTGCTACAACGTGCTCCGTCTTTGACGAGAGCTCCGCCGTCAGTGTCGGTTTGTCTTTTCGCGAGCGCTATGATACGACTTTTTTGCGTTGTGGACTGCAAGCGTAGCGACTGGCGATATGTCAAGCAGCGACATCGTGTCCCTCTGCAAGCCTGTAGACGAGCGGTCTGGCTGCAGCGCATCGGACTGCCGCTATCCGATCGGCGCCAGGATTTGTGCGATTGCGGCCGTCACTTTACACCGGAAGATTGCTAACGCAATAGCGTTTCGCGAGTCCGGTATTAGGGTAAAACCAAGTACAAGGGGACAGGGCCTGGCTGGGTCGCCTTGCGTGTGGTTTCAGGCAGTGGCGTAGCCAGAAATTTCGTTCGGGGGGGGGGGGGGCTCATGTTGCAGGTCGGCCCCCTCCTTAAGAGGAAGCTTTAGCTCGGGTGCTGCTATTTAAATACATGTAGAAGGGTAATCCGTTTTTCCTCGCAACAACTGCACCAAATTTGACGATGTTTGTTGAATTTCAAAGAAAAACTTCAAGTGACTGTTCGTTTCGAATGTTTCATTTAGGTGGTCAATTCTTTATTAAAAGATGGCCAAAATCGCAAATTTTCAGAAAACGGAACTATCAAGTTTAAAACTCAGTA
Source organism: Dermacentor variabilis (assembly GCF_050947875.1). Taxonomy (NCBI): domain Eukaryota; kingdom Metazoa; phylum Arthropoda; class Arachnida; order Ixodida; family Ixodidae; genus Dermacentor; species Dermacentor variabilis. The sequence goes on from NC_134577.1 coordinate 46,815,943, forward strand.
ACTCAACAATGAAAAACGATAGCACACTTCTGTGAATTGCATCTATAGTCCATCTACAGCGAAAGATGCATATGTTAAACATGAATCTAAAAAAAATTAGTATTATGGAAATACGACTTTTGCAGAACCCTTGTACACAACGTAACCAATTCACGCACGATAAAAATTGACACACCAAATTTGTCTGCTTTGACTTTCCTAATAGTTGCTGATTACAGAACCGAGATATCTGTTCTTGGTACATAGCTATTATTTTGTAAACGTCGTGCTTCAATTTCTTTTGAAATTTGAAAATTTTCAAGATATTTATACAAAATTCAGGCCGTAAATCGAAATTCCGTTTCCAACAGACACTATAATTTACCTTCTCTCTCAAATGCAACTAATTTCTTAAAAGCGATTAGCAGGATTATCTCAGAAAAACGTTTCTGCGTTTTACATGTATTTGAATAGGCCGCGTCGGATTGGGCCCCAACTAAAGCTTCCTCTTAAACAATTTGTCGAGGGATCAAATACATGAATAATAACTGCATTACCATTGTCAAAAATGCTGTAAACTAATTCTTGAACGCTACACACTGTCCAAACAAGTAAAATGTGTATTTTTTCATAGAAGAATATTCCCATGTGTGGCAAAAATGGTGCCCAAAGTAATTGATATCAATGATTCCATGTTTTTGTCTATTTAATAAGTAAAGAAAATATCACACGAGCTTTAGAACTATATCAGTTGGAAACCAGGAAAGCAGCGCATACCGTTGATATGAAAAATGAAAACGCCGTGGAATGAACAAGTTGAGGACAAATATGTTAATAAAACTTAGTCATTCAAGCACCGTGTTTACGTTCTTGTGCATATGCAATGGCCAGTGAAAAATCTCCACGACGCTGTCATTTTTTCCAATGTATTACGCAGGAGCAGCTGTCACCGGTCGTGAATCGTGAGTAATTGCACCGAAATTAAAGTCGCAACAGAGAGCACGTATAAAAAGCAGGATTTCTGCAAGCTATACGAGGGCGAGTCAAATGAATGTGAGCCAATGCGAATATATGACAAACAGGGTACATTATTAAAAAGTAGTCTTCATGAGAATTTAGACATTTGCCCCAATGACTAACGAGTCGCGTGATTCCCATCTCATGAAACTACTTAGGTTGCTGCTTTAAAAAGTCTGTAACTGACTCTTTCCCGTCATCGTCCGGCACGAATCTAGTTCCGTTGAGCTGTTTTTCGGTTGCCCCAAAATGTGGAAGTCGCAAGGGGACAGGTCTGAGCTGTATGAGGGCTGTTGCAGGGTTTCCCACTTGAACTTTGCCAGTTTTGTATTAACCACATCAGCGACGTGGGGACGGGCATTATCGTGGGACAAGATGACCCAATTGGTAAATTTTCCACGTAGTTTGTTCTTGATTGCAACACGCAGTGGTTCCGGCGTTTCACAATATCGGAAACAATTGACAGTCTCCCAAGATTGAGCAAATTCTATCACTAATGGCCCATGACGATAAAAAAAAAAAGCCAACAACACCTTTCCGGCGAAAATGACGGCCTTTGCGTTCTATGGCCGTGGTAAATTCGAATGTTTCCATAGTAAGCTTTGCCGTCGTGTTTCAGACTCGTAGTAGCGGCACCCCGGTTCGTACCCGTTCACAATAGCAAACAAGAAATCGTCATCCTCATTGTGATACCGGATCAAATTAGTCAAAGCAGCGCCAAACTTCTCCGTCTTCTGGCGGTGGATCAAACACTTGGGAATCAATTGCGCACACAAGAGCCGATAACCGAGGTGCTCATGAATTATGGCGTGAACCGAGCCGTGACTGATTTTCACACGCTCTGCCAGTTCATCGATGCGTGTGCTCCATTCTTGTCTCATCAGCTCATCAACCTTTGAAATTGTGCGGGATGTGATTGCACGATGGCATTGGCCCGGTCTTGGAATGTGTTCGCAACTTTCCCATTCTTCTTTGAACCGTTTGCTCCCACGCTTTACAGTGGCCAATGAAATGCAATGTTCAACGTGCACGGCAGCCATACGGCGATTAACTTCTTTTTGGGAAACACCCTTAGCTGTCAAAACCTTAACGACACCACGCTGTTCAGCTTTTGGGGTGTACATTATGGCAGGCAACCATGTTCAACACAGTGTATGAGAGCATTAAAGAACATTTATCCTCACACATGCGTACCACTTCTGTAAATGAGAGATGCCACTCTGCTACGCGCATGCCTCGCAGATAATGAACCGAACCATTATTGCGACTCGCACTCGTGCATTAGAAATGCGAAGATACAATGGGATATACAAATGCGAAGATACAGCTTGATAAAGGGCAAAAAGTGTGACTGGAAACAAAGTTCACTGCACGTATACACGAAACCTCGCAACAAGATATTGAAATATACGTATAAGTCTCCAATAAATCTACGTATCTAAGAAAAAGTCGCTGTAAATAATGCGTCAAACAAGGCAAATAAACATGTTGCGCGATCACAGATGCACAGAATCCTAGATTCCGCCCCAATTCCATCCACTCCCCCCGATGTATCGCGCGCGACGGAAGGCGGCGCGCTTGCTCCCCGCTTTTCTCCTTTGCGCACACACGACTGAGCCACCATCGTCGGCTCAGCCATTCCACTCCCCCCCCTCCGCTACGCTTTCACTCGCACATACGGCATGCGGCGCGCGGTCACGATGTTATCACCCTTGGACTTCATACGAAACATGAGGGCGACGGCAGGAATGCGCCTGGAGTGTCCATATAATTGCTATCGCAATAATATAATAAGAGTATCTGGCAACTGAAGCGTCCCGTGGCTCATTACTTTCCACAAAAGAAAAAGCAACAAAATCGAACTTTCACCATGCGACAATTCGCTGCGCCGCAACAATGTATTTTTCTTTCTTTCTGTGGGGCGGGGGCACCGAAATGGGAAAAAAAAAACGCATAGGAAAATATGTTGGCCACAATCGAATGCTTACTTTGGGCACCTAATGTGGCTATGGAAGGAATATCGAAGAAAACATGAGACGCTTGGTCCACTGAGAAGCAACCATACGCATACTACTCGGTATCCTACACCGGCGAGACAAGACTTTCCGGAGAAGTTCGCAAAAGCGAACGCGCTGCAATCCGTCCAGTCCCCACAGTGATGGCGGCGAGCGACCATTGTTTCATTTTCTCGCCTGCTAGCCAGAAAGTGTACAAACTCTGCCAGGCGAAAATCCACTCTGCCGGAGAAAACCGAACGCGCACCGAAGTGCGCCGCGCGGTGGTCGGGGCCACGCGAGAAAAATGTAATAATATTTGGGGTTTTACGTGCCAAAGCCACTTTCTGATTATGAGGCACGCCGTAGGGGAGGACTCCGGAAATTTTGACCACCTGGGGTTCTTTAACGTGCACCTAAATCTAAGCACACGGGTGTTTTCGCATTTCGCCCCCATCGAAATGCGGCCGCCGTGGCCGGGATTCGATCCCGCGACCTCGTGCTCAGCAGCCCAACACCATAGTCACTGAGCAACCACGGCGGGTGCGAGAAAAACGTATGCGATCTGGCTGGCTCTGGCAGCCCGCGGGTATGGTAGCGACAACAAAAAAAAATTGAAGAGGCTCAATGTGTCCTCGCAAATAAAAGTCAAAGTAGAAAAAATAAATAAGAACGTAGTTACCTTGGCTGGCTTTAGTGTTTTGACGTGGATGTTTTGGCGTAGGTAAAAAAAATGTTGATATTTTTTATGTGACATGGCGGCACAAATGAACCACCACAACGCTAGGGTGGCTAGCCACCCTAACAACGCTTCGTCTCATTGAACCTCGCTGCGAGCTTTGTCAACTTGTCTGCTAGTGTGTTGATTTGACTTGTCTCGTTGTGTGTTCCGATGTAAGACTTTAGAAAAGTCAATGGACCTTTGGCGTCAAATGTTTATAACAACATTAAACCCACAAAGTTCCGCAATTGAAAATCTAACGCACAACTTTGGAAATGTCAATGCACCTTTCACATCAAGAGTTTATGAGATTTATACCCTTAAATTTTCGGAATTGACATCCATGCGCTCCATAGATTCCGCGGCCCCAGCGAGATGCCGCGGCGAGCCCGCTCACCATCAAACCGCCCTTGAAACTTTGTGGTCGGATGGGGCTGCTTGGAGTTATGTGACTCTCGGTGCATGGGCGTTGCCGCGAAATCCAGCCCGAGTTCGCTATCTCCGCGGTTAAATGTCTTTTCGAGCGTCAAAAAGACATTCTAGACCAAATCCAGAATGATTTCCGGCGCCGGGGGTTGCTTTCGTCGGCGGTGCATGGACAGCACGAAAAAATTTCGGTGGGGGGGGGGAGGGCTGAAGCCCCATAAGCCCGCCCCCCCCCCCTGGCTACGCCCCTGGTTTCAGGCGATGAACAGAAGCGCAAACGTTAATGGTCTGCACGGTGCAGCCACTTGGTGACAGAGAGCTCAACCACACACAGTAGCAGTAACAAAATGTAATCTTCTTTGCTGCTGGTGTAAATTTTTCGCAGGAGTGTAATCGTTAACACGTTGTTTTTGTAAATGTTTAAAATGTTTTATGCTTGGTTAGAACAATATTAGCTCTTTCTTTGGCTGGTTAAGCTCTGCGCCAGCGGGTGGCTGGGCCGTGGAGACCGATCAGGCAGCTCACGCACGTCTACGCTAAAGTTCCTTCATCAACTTGAGTTTATGCCTCCATATTTCCGTCGAAATATTCAGGTAGTGTGTGTTTACCGGAATACCAGACACTTTCTGCGCTGCGACAGAATGCTCGCAACGCACGCTGCTTCGATAGCTCTCGCTTGGGGTAGGTTTCTCGCGGGCGGGGGCGGGCTCCAAAACAACCGGAAATGGACGATGTGACGTCGCATCGTGACGCAGAACCAGTGAAGGCGGAGCTTAGCCCCGATCGCTCGGCGAACGAGTTGAGGAGGAAAAGCACGGCTAGGCAGGAGGGTCACTTGTAATCGCGTGTAGCTCCATTAATACGTAACGCTTTACTTAAATTGTTGTGCGAATGTTCTGCTTAAGTTGTACCCTACGCGTCTACAAAATTTGTCCGAACCGTTTCAGGGGCCCTTTAATATACGCCTCTCTGCCACGTTGTTAAAGACTCTGCGGAGAACCGCCCACGACTTTGTCGAGCATAAAAAAAGCGGTATCACAGCTTGAGGAGCATACATACTTATTTGTTATAGTTCAGTTAAATGTATTCACGTTTCTTTTCTGTTAGAAGCAACGAACGCTAAGCGTTTATCACTGCGTTTACAGTAAGCAACAGAAAAATACATTTAGAGGTTTTACTTACAAAAACCACGATATGATCATGAGGCACGCCGCAGTGGAGGGCTCCGGATTAAGTTTGACCATCTGGGGTTCTTTAACGTGCGATCAATACACGTTAGATCGGCCGTCTTGTATTTCGCCCAAATCGAAATACGGCCGTCGTGGCCTAGATTTGATACCGCGCCCTCGACCTTAGCAGCGCGATGTATTAGCCACTACACCACCTTGGCGGGTAACAAGCAAAATAACTGTCCAAACCATCTGCTTAAACGACGCATTTAAGGTTAGCCCCACGGAACGCCACCACTGTATATGGCCAGCTGCGGGAAGCGTCGGAGTAAGGCCATATTGTTGAATTAGCCATATTAAAATCTCTGATTGGCCCAGAGGGCTGCTAAGGTTTCTCTAATTGGCTAAAACTGCCACCATCCCAAAACTTGACAATCACGCTGAATTATGACAATGTCCATAATGGCATGCTGGTTTGAAGGAGGCCGTTTTTTTTTATTTACGAAACTGCCCATCGCAGCTTCACCATTGCAAGCCCTGCGTTAGCTTACCAGATGGCGCCAGCTGCTCTGTCACAGCTGAGTTCAAATCTGTGTTCTATTCTCATTGCAACCGCAATTTTTCAACTGCAGAACGTCCAGACAAGCAAAAATTACTTTCTGTAAAATGTTTCCCTCGCGAATAAACGTTGTTGGCACGAGTTTCTAAATTATTTTTTTTTAATTAATCGGACTTATCGATTTAACGCAATGATTTACGGCTCCATTCGACTAGCCTGCACTATATGAATTAGATCAAGGGTGTGGGGGAGGGGGGGAGTCTGCACAGGTTGTTGTTCGTTTCCGCAGTACCATACGGTGGCGTCTGCGCGTCGCCATGCTTTTCACTAAGTTTCACTAAGTGTTCCCTGCACTCGTAATGGAGGTAGTGCAGGTTTAGTGCACCAGGTGCTGTGCGGGTTACGCACGAGGAAGAACTGGCACCAAACTGGCTGGAATTAGTTCACGAAGGGCAGGGTCAATCGAATGGACTCGGCATTTACGTCTGGTCGCAGACATTAACGAAAAAACAAAACAAAACAAACGAAACAACTCTAACTGCGGTTCACGCATTCTTCGATTCAACCCAGTTGCCTTTCCTTTTTTTTTTTTTTTTGCAAAGCTGACTACTGTTTTATGTTTTCAGCGCACTGACAGTGTATGATGACTTTTGTTTTCGCGGCCAGTTACAGTAAACGCAGTGTTCTGAGAAAATACGAGATATGAATACGTTGATGTAGCTGTGCTGTTTTAATGCTTCGCGTTGTTTTAGACGCGAATGTTCTATCGCACGACTAAAGCTGATTGCCTCACCCGCTTATGACACTTCTCACGGGGACTACACGTTTGCTTAGAAACGTTGTTACAACAAACCTCAATGCGGACAAACCAACCTTTTTCCGCTTGCTGGAACAATAAGATATATACATTAAAATATGGGGTTTTACGTGCCAAAACCACTTCCTGATTATGAGGCACGCCGTAGTTGAGGACTCCGGAAATTTCGACCACCTGGAGTTCTTTAACGGGCACCTATATATAAGTACACGGGTGTTTTCGCATTTCGCCCCATCGAAATGCGGCCGTCGTGGCCGGGATTCGATCCCGCGACCTCGTGCTCAGCAGCCCGACACCATAGCCCCTTAGCAACCATGGCAGGTGATGTATACATTATTTATACAACAGATGTATACACTTATTTATTTATTTATAAAGATGCTGCAGGCCACAGATACTACGTGGGAGCGTAAATACCATGGAGGGTACAATAAGGATAATAAAAGAAGTCAAAATGACAAACTCAATGCAGGAGCTAGGAATCAGTGTAGCAGAAAAATAACAATGCCAGTGGAATTATGAATGTGAGTTTGAATAGCTGTATATGCAAATACACATACACGGTAAAGAATAAGATATTTGGTGGGTGGAAAATATAAAAAAAAACCCTTCAGGAACTATTTTTTAAAAAATGAGGGGGCGGGAAGCGGTGCTAGAAGCACTTAAGCAACAGCGCCCAGGTATCCAGTTGATGAGAGGCAGTTGGGGGACACATTACTCCGGATAGTAAAAGCGTTTACGGCAAGCACGAGAATGTATGGGCATTCGTTCCGGCAAAATAAGCAGTCAGAGATAACGTGTGTGTGGGCACGGGGAAATCGGCGCGAGTGTTAAGTAGCGATAAATACAGTGGGTAACATTGTATCCGAGCTTACGGTTTAACAATGTCCCCCCCTCCTACCTGCCTCCCCCATTCCTCCCTCCATGCACACACTTTTCGATGCACAATACTAACTAACTAACTAAATAACTAACTAACTAACTAACTAACTAACTAACTAACTAACTAACTAACTAACTAACTAACTAACTAACTAACTAACTAACTAACTAACTAACTAACTAACTAACTAACTGAGTACCTTCTTGCAGCAGTCCTGACAGCAGTGTTGCAAACAGCTCTTGCACAGGCAGAGGCAGCTGCACACGACAAAGACAACGACGGCGATTGGCAAGATGACGAAGAAGATAGTGTAGACGCTCGCGGACACTCCTCCGGCAACACTGGTCGCTGCAGTCGGCGCCGGCGTAGTCACGTGACGGTACTCGTAAGGGTAGGTGTGCATCGCGTCTCGGTGCAGTGCTCTGCAGCAACACGGTAAATAATAAATGCAGTAAGATTCCCGAAGTGTGCGACGAGATACGCAGCATTCCTAGTTAATAATGCGGAAACATTATATGGCCATTACGCGAGAATCCGTCGGCGTGACCGAAAGATGGTACCAAAAACGGCCGCCGCCGCTATGAGTGAAAACACGTAAAAGAAATGCTCGCATGGAGCTCACATTTCTCAGGGAGGTTCCTGCAAACAGAGGAAAATAATATTGCTTTCAAAGGAAAGTTTGGTACATTTCGGTCTGGGTGCGAGACGAGCACGTTTAGCCGACGCTACGGCGGCTACACGGTTCCAGTTTACTAAAGGTGTGCCCTAGTGTTTCCGCCATTGCATACGCCACGTTGCATTTATCTGGCTGACTAAAGGTGCGACCTAGTGCGTACGTTCCAGATAATTGGCATACGTATGCGTGGAGCACAGTTCCGGGTAACAGTGGCTATTTTACTGGAACGTAGTTTCTCACATAATTGTTATGTGATTAAAAAAAAAGAAGAAACAAACCGCTGAAATACGTGGATCGTCATTGAATGCCCGCCGTGGTTGCTCGGTGACTATGGCGGTGTGCTGCTGAGCTCGAGGTCGTGGGTTCGATCCTGACTCCGGCGGCCGCATTTCGGTGGGGTTCGAAGTGAAAAAAAAGAAGGGAGAGAAGAAGAGCAGTCGCACACTTAGGACTAGACGCACGTTAACGAACTCCCAGGTTAGAGGTAAAAATTAATCCGGAGCTCCCCTCCACACTACGACGTGCCTCACAATCAGATCTCGGTGTCTGCACTTAAAAAACCCGAGACTTTTTTTTTTAAATCGACGTTCGGCATATTGTGCTATCTTATGTGAATGACCGTTCCATTTAAGCAAGCGGAAAAAAGATTTCGGCTTGTAGCTGGAATCTTACGTGGAACGAGATTGAGCGTAGCAAGCTCTTGCCACTCATTTTGTTCTCGAAGATCTGGCAACGTGGGGAGGCCGGAGGGCGCATAGATCACTGGAGATACAACTGCGCCTTTTTTTGACGCGCGCAGGGGCTCTATACAATCAGCTGTGCAAACAATGCCCTGTGTATTTGTACGTGGTATGTTTCACCTATCGCACATATCACATTGCCTGTGCCGATTGAGGTTTCGGCTACTGCGGAACGCCACTAGCGATATGTCTCTATATATCTGAGGTTGCGGTGTCGGGCACTTGACATCGTGGAGAGACCCGATAAAGCTCGGTTATCGATGGAGTAATGCACCGTCGAATGATATCAACAAGGACGACAGTTTACTATCTCATGGCATGAAATATGGTACGTAGGCTCGTTGACTTCCCGGTCAAACAGTCGCGGGTAAAAGCCGCATACGTTTGACGTGTTTTCGTGGAAATGGGTCCTGACTACACCGTGGTCCTGACCGATATATGAAGCCGCTGCCGTACATTGTGTACCTGTAAGACTTGTGTCTTGTTTTTTTTAACGCGATAGCGTTAAGGAGCTCGTGTCGCAGAAAAGCCGGTGTCGTCGGCGTCGGCGTCCGCGGCGTTGGCCGTGAGCGATAAATCACGGCAGGCACTTCATAAATAAAAAGCAACTTCCAAGGTGGGCTGGGTGGGAATCGAACCAGGGTAGGGTCTCCAGAGTGTGAGACGGAGACGTTACCACTGAGCCACGAGTTCGATGCTTCAAAGCGGTACAAAATCGCCTCTAGTGAACGCGGTGTTGCCTTAGAAACGAGCTGTTTCTAAGGCTCAGGCGTGCGTCGCTTGCTCAGGCACACATTTCGTTGTCGCGCCGAACGCTGCGTTGCTCGACGCTCACCGCGTCCGATGCGGGGCGCGTAGTCGCTGCGCCGTAGCCCATTGTCTTACACCCCTTGGCGGGTCGACGGGAACGCTGTCGCGTTCCACTCTTGAAGGCGAAGCTTAAGCTTCCTCCAATTTTTTTTTATTGCTTTAGCTGTCTACGCCACAACTACTCCGCAGTTCCGAGACTTTCTAGCTTTACCCGCCGTGGTTGCTTAGTGGCTACGTTCTTCGGCTCGAATCTATGTTGCGGGATAGAATCCCGTGGGCACGGCGGCCGCATTTCGATGGGGGCGAAATGCGAAACCCACTCGCACACTTAGATTCAGGTGCATGGTAAAGAAACCCAGGTTGTCGAAATTATTACGAAGTCCCCCACTACGGTCGTGCCTCATAATGAGATCGTGGTTCTGGCACGAAAAACCGCATAATATTAATTAAGGGAGAATCATACATCCACCCGTCCGTAGCAATTGCCACAAAGGAAAACCATACGGGTTCCTTGAAAGAAAATCATCGCAGTTGAAGAAAAATTCGTCCTGCTCCGGCACTCGAACCCGAGACCACCACCTTTCCGGGCAGCCGCTCTACCATCTGAGCAAATCAGGCTGCTAGCAGATAGCAGGGCGAAGTCAAATTTAACTGGAAGCAAATGCAAGAGTTTGAAGCAAGAGTTGTGCGGAAATCCGCAAGGTGGAGAGTAGTAATTAATGAGGAAAAAATCATAACCCCATTATATAATTTTTAGACTTTCTATCAACCTATTATATGGTCAAACTTTAAATATGTGTACTTAAAGTACCCCTGTCCATGCAATAGGGTGATCTTAAAACAAATCACACCTTTTTTTTTTCTTTTAACATTGATAACTCTTCAGGGAAGTTCAGACAATTTTTGTAGCCGCACCGTGTTTCTTAGGTTCTCGCATTTTCTTATATATCTATTTTTTCAACATATTTACTCTATCGTATTTATTATTTTATCTGTTCGACTAAGCCGCCAGACCCTTCGATATTGCGACAATGCAGCTTGATGACTTAAATAGGTGACGATGGCCATTTACTTTCCTTCACGCGGTGCCTGTCTTGCGGATGGATGGATGAATGAATGCTATGAGCGTCCCCTTTGAAAGGTTGGTGGGTGGCGCCACCAAGCTCTTGTTCTCATTTTGCCTGATGCCCTACCTATCTTTCTGAGAGAGAAAAAAGGAAATACGCAAGAAGAATTCGCAGAATCAAACTTTCTAAATCACCGCTGGAACGGCTAGCTTACAAGCAGCGCCTCTGTAGACATGCCGGACGACGGACCGCGATTAGCGAAAATTATAATTACAGCTGAATGAAGAACATGGTTTTCACTTCCAAACACAACGTACCGTAAAAAAAAGAACTCACGAAAAAAAAAAAACTTGGAGGTGCCGGGGATCGAACCCGGGGCCTTTCACATGCAAAGCGAACGCTCTACCACTGAGCTACACCCCCCGCACGCATACACGTTCGTACGTACACTTCCCGTTCGCCTAGACGACGCGGAGAGTGTCACCGGCGTACGCACGTGTTTCCCAAGGAGTAATTACGTTACTCCTTTCATTCACAACGTACTACTGTCTAAAACGGAGCGAGTGTACGCCGGTTTCATGTAGTTAAACAGACGCAAAAATTTCAAAAGCCTACGCAGACGTTCAAGGGACGCTAAAAGGTAGAAAAAAAAAAGTGAGAGCGCGTTTGTTGCTTCCGCATCTACATCACCGAAACAACTCAACCCTTCCATGAAAGCGAAGCTTGATAAACTGGAAAAATGCGGAAAAACTAAAAACGGATGGCGACGTCGCCATTCCCGCACCAGCCATCCGTGACGTCATGGGTGTCGGCGGCCTCTATTAGGGCGTGATTGAACGGCAAAGGTGTAACTACCTTGTGTTCTTAAGGAGTCGAAAAACTGAACTTGCGAAGTTTGGGGAACTTTTACTGAGCCAACGCGTCCCAAATACGAGAAAATACCTTGTTATCAGGGACCTCACACGGACGTACTGGCGCTGAACTTTACACGCGAAATTTGAAAAAGAAAAAGAAAGACTGTTGCTTCCATTTTCTCTTCTCGTGATTAACATACAAATAAATGAAAATTAGAATTTTTGAAGGAATGCCTCGCCTTTCTGAAGCGATTTGGCGCCTCTCTGCGTTATCTCTTTAACACTGAGAGATATATACACAGACCGACACCTCTAGACTACACACACACACACACACACACACACACACACCCACACGCTAATCTTAAAAATTTAATGAAAAGAAATTTAAAAAAGGCACACATGGAGGTGCCGGGGATCGAACCCGGGGCCTTTCACATGCAAAGCGAACGCTCTACCACTGAGCTACACCCCCGCTCGGCACAAACACTCTTGCGCGTGCGCGTCGGGCTGCAGCAGCACGCGAGCGGGGACGGCGACCGGTTCAGCATTTCGCAATGTCGACTAACCGTGGGCAGTGTCGCGATAAGGCGCCCTCGCGTTTCTTTGTGCGTTTCTTTTCAACTGATATCACTGCGGTGATCAAACCGGCTCTCTTAGAGGGAGATGGCTTTAGAAGGGTAGATAGCTGGGCCGTCTGGTACGTACATCACTGAAAAGGTAAAATAGCGCAATACACCTGTAGAACGGAAATTAAAGAACGACACACATGAAAGTTAACTTATGACCGACCAACCCGAGGAAAACACCCCGCAATTCTGCTCAGCCGGAGCATGCGCAATGACGACAGCAATCGTTCCCGACGCCATGAGGTACACGGGATAATTTGCTGCAGCAGAGTTGAGTATTTCAGTGTGAGAGTAGGCGGTTTAGGACATAATAGCGCTGCAGTGCACTGTTACGGCATACCATCACCCGTACACCCCGGCCATCCATCGCACTGGCTTATAGTGGCGTGTGCTAGCACGCTGATTTCGCTAGCAGCTATAGGGGGCTGATATGAATGCAACAAATAAAACACATGCCTGAAAAAAAAAAAAGAAAACGAATATCTAGACCAAAAAGAAATTAAGCTCACTATCTGTCGATAAGCATGTAAACAACAGCCTACAATACTACTGCCATTTGCGCGCCTAATGTTTCGATACAGCCTGATACCTTGGACGCTATACGCCTCCCGTTCCGCTGCTTTTAATTTCTAAGCCTTTATTGTTCCACTATATACTTTCTGCTCGTTTCATTTGCGCCGTTCTGACGTCGTTGGATCACGTCGTTGGATGACCTCTCGCTTTATTACTAAAGAAGTTCGAACGCGTTATTTTTTTATAGCCCATACATGTGGAGCTACGTGGAGTCCGGGTTTAAAGAAAGGGGGGACGTAACACGTCGTTGCGGCCAGCCTTCCTGCGATCTGTGAGGAAAGTGAGATAGGATACCGTAACAATAGGCGCTCTGTATCCACGTTAGTCTGACCACCGTCGCACTCAAAGCTCTTACTGTCGCCACAATGCGACCGCTTTTACGCGATTTTCCGTCGCGCCTGTGCGCCAACGCAACGCGTGCTATAAGCGGACGCGCGCAATGCACTATGCAACCGCGGAGAAACGAGAGGATTGGCGGATGCAGGGTGTTTCACGTTACTTGAACCAAGAATTAAAGAATAAGAAAGTGGTCAGCCGCAGCTGAATGAAACCAAGGACGTATGGTTCGTCGTCATGTGGCGCTCCTTAGAGTATTTCTTCATAATCCACTTAATTAGGCAATTAACTAAGATCGAACATGCAAACTTTTCAATATTCACGTTTGGGCCAAATGCGCTTCGTTACGTTGTAGAGGAGGGGATTCAGAAACGACCGATCCAATTTTCTTTTTTTTTTTTGTGGCAAGGCATACGTGCTGCGTGGTGACTTTTTTTTGGCATTTAATGAAAGCCATCGAAACGCGAAATAAAACCACGTGACTGCACTCATGCGCTATCACCCGTGCGCTCTCAATCGCGGTTCGTGCGAAAGAACCGTGCGCGCTCACCGCGGCGAAGTGAGCGGCCCCGGCTCTGGGCATCGGCTTCACAGTGCGTTAGCATGGCCGCTATTTTGTAGCGATGCCTTATGCCTTATTCTATGCTATTCTTATCATCCACCACACACGGCCGCCTGATCGCGTTGATAATGCGGGCAGACCGTCGCTTTGACCAGTGGCCAAGCGCGAAAAGCCTGAAAAAGCATAGAATCGGAAAATGCATCGGTACAACATACCGGCCCATCTTGGACGGTGGCGCACGGAAAGGAAGCGATTGCCTCGAAGCACTGATGAGAGCGCTGCAAAGCGATAGCGCATGAACGCAGTCACGTGGTTTTATATCATACTTCGCGGGCTTTCGTTAAACGCCAAAAAGATCGCCGCCCAGCATGCATACATTGCCATAAAAAGATTGGATCGCTCGTTTCTGAACCCTCTATACAACGAACCGAAACGCACTTGGCCCGAAAGTGAATATTAAAAATTTTGAATAATTGAGTTCAGTTAATCAACTAATTAAACTGAATATTAAAAAAATATATTTTGAGGAGCGCCACATGACGGCAAACCTTATTTCGTTGGTTTCACCCAGCTGCGGTTAACCCCTTTTTTTAAAATCCTTGGTTCATGATACGCGAAACACACTGTATATAATCAGGCAGAGATTGCACGGTGACCCACTTCTGCCTAACAGGATGTCCCAGTTAACTTTAGCCAGAGTTTATAAATATGCCGATGCACTCTAAGACGACGCGACGAAATGCATGTTGCTGACTATTGTATGATGTATGTCGCACTCTTCTTTGCGTTCTGCTAAATTGCATTATTGGTCAAGATTAATGAGCCAACTTCTGAGGCAACGAGGCAAAACAATTCAATTAGAAAGTTGTAGAGCGGCTTGCAAAACATCCAATTAAACAGTTTCTAACTTTCCATTAGGCATCAGTGTTTTCCCGCTTATTGCAGATTCCCGTAAAAAACAAAAAATGCCACGTGACATGTCCGCTTGCGCGCCGTGCTTTCAGCGCTCCCAAACGCTCCGCGTACAAACAAACATTGCATTTAGCCGCGTATGCTATCATATCATATCGCTATCATGAACCACCGCAAGGGAAGCATGCCGGTGGCGTAATCGCACAGGCAGCACATACGTCACTGCCTTGTCGCCTTTTAAGCGGCAGCGTACCCTGCTAGGTGCTATGTTCGTTTGTACGCGGGACGTTTGGGAGCAAGACCATCACGGTGCGCAGACGGGCATGTCACGTGGTATTTTTTTTGTATTTTGCGGGCATCTGCAGTAAGCGGGAAAGCACCAATACCTAATAGATAGAAAGTTAGAAACTGTTTAATCGGACGCTTTGCAAACCACTCTATAACTTTCTAATTGAAATTTTTTGCCTAACTTCGTTGCCTCAGAAGTTGGTTAGTTATTACTGACTAATTATGCAATTAAGCAAACTGCAACAAATAGTGTGACAATTACTCCATACACACCCGCTGGGATTTCTCAGTGGCTATGGTGTTGGGCTGCTGAGCACGAGGTCGCGGGATCGAATCCCGGCCACGGCGGCCGCATTTCGATGGGGGCGAAATGCGAAAACACCCGTGTACTTATATTTAGGTGCACGTTAAAGAACCCCACTTGGTCCGATTTTCCGGAGTCCTCCACTACGGCGTGCCTCATAATCAGAAAGTGGTTTTGGCACGTAAAGTCCCATAATTTAATTTTAATTGCTCCATACAACAGTCAGCAACATGTATTTGGTCGCGTCGGCATATTTTTAAACTCTGGCTGGAGTTATCTGGGACACCCTGTATAAGTAAGTACTGAAACATGCGCAAAATTTGCACAAGCTCATCGCACCTAAAAAGATTACACTGAGAAGCATGAAAATGGAAATATGTTGAAATATATGTTAAATAGGTACGAAAATTGGTCTCAGAACACAAGGCATGGCGTCATCGACGTTATCGTGGCGTCATCGACGTTATCGTGACGTCATGACACAGAGCAGAACTTGCTTACATCATGTAGGAATAAGCCTATAGGTATTATGACGGTGCAATCAATCAATCAATCAATCAATCAATCAATCAATCAATCAATCAATCAATCAATCAATCAATCAATCAATCAATCAATCAATCAATCAATCAATCAATCAATCAATCAATCAATCAATTTAATAACGTGCGTAGAAACAACTTGGTGGCATTGGTATTGGCGCATGTAATTAGTAGTAATAGTAGTAGTAGTGCTGGTACTACTACTACTACTACTACTACTACTACTACTACTAATAATAATAAAGCAATAAATCAATCAATCAGTCAATCAAAGGTGTTTATTAAAGTGCCAAGAAACAATCTCAAGGGTCATGGTGCTGGCGCACTCAGCAAAACAATGCACAAGAAGAACAATGCACGCTCAAGCACGTACATACAAACGCGCGCGCACATAAAAAAGAATAATAATTTTGCGAACACAGATCTTAACAGAAGATAAAATATGTACACGAAGAGAATACAAAGAAATAGTGGAGAAACAGAAAAAAGGATTACCGAATGAAGGAACACACAACAGATATGAGAGTTCTTGTTCAGTTATTGAAATTTCTCTGCAACTCCTTTCAGGAAAATATCACAATTAGGCATGAAGGTACACAGGCACTCTGAATGGGCATTATATGTCGCCTCCACTCAAGATAGAGGGTCACAAAAATCTGAAGGCTGAGAGGCGCGCTGTTTCCTTGTGCCTTGTTGCGGAATGTAAAAGCGCACATTAGAAACCAAGTGCGGGCAGCAGATTTTTCCACGTATTAATTTTTGAAGAAAAAGAACATCCCATATGTTGCATCTACAGGTGAAGGTAGGTAACGTGGATGCCTGTGTTAGCCCTATGGAGATGGAATGCTTTCGACAGAATCGGTATTTAAATAATAGATGTGAACTTTTTTGCACATTTTTGAGATGTTCACAATTAGACCTTCAAGTGCCACCCCAAACCACGGAGGCGTACCCAAGAACTGGAAGGCGTACGCTTTAATAATAATAATAATAATAATAATAATAATAATAATAATAATAATAATAATAATAATAATAATAATAATAATAATAATAATAATAATAATAATAATAATAATAATAATAATAATGAAAGCTGCGTGCTTTCTTCTGGCTGCTCCTCCGTGCGACAGTCGCAGTGATGGCGGGAGCGTAGCGTGCCAATATATTATGAGTAGAGGCCGGCGAATATTCGAAGTTTCTAATAGGAATCAAATATTAGACACTATCTATTTGAATCTGTATTCGAAAATGAACAATTAGGTATTTTCGCATTTGCAAACCTACCAAATATATCTCGACAACCGGCTGTTAAATTCTTGTTACTGTTCTCCGTATGTTAGACAAGGTACCTCAGATGACAACTTATTTATTTATTTACCCTCAAGGCCTTTCAGCAGTAGAGAGGGGAGTGGGTTATACAACAAATAAAAATGAAATAAATTACGAGCTTATTCAGAATATTTGCTAATTATACAATGTTAGCTGAAAGTATGATAAATACAGTAATAGAACGTGACATAAAAGTAACATTAAACAAGGAAAAAGGAAAGCACGAACAGTAGTTCGTACAAATGTTTGCTATTATACAGTGTTAGCTAGTGCTTTTCGAAAATTATCATTGTTATTAATGAAAAGAATGTCAGAAGGAAGTTCACTCCAATCTTTTGATGTACGTGGCAACATGAGTGTAAAAAAAAATTGGAGGACGCTTAAGCTTCGCCTTCAAGAGTGGAACGCGACAGCGTTCCCGTCGGCCCGCCAAGGGATGTAAGACAATGGGCTACGGCGCAGCGACTACGCGCCCCGCATCGGACGTGGTGAGCGTCAAGCAACGCAGCGTTCGGCGCGACAACGAAATGTGCGCCTGAGCAAGCGACGCACGCCTGAGCCTTAAAAACAGCTCGTTTCTAAGGCAACACCGCGTTCACTAGAGGCGCTTTTGTACCGCTTTGAAGCATCGAACTCGTGGCTCAGTGGTGACGTCTCCGTCTCACACTCCGGAGACCCTGGTTCGATTCCCACCCAGCCCATCTTGGAAGTTGCTTTTTATTTATGAAGTGCCTGCCGTGATTTATCGCTCACGGCCAACGCCGCGGACACCGACGCCGACGACACCGGCTTTTCTGCGACACGAGCTCCTTAACGCTATCGCGTTAAAATATGCCGTGTTACATGCACCAATTCTAACTTTTACGACAAACACGTTACTGTCACGAGGATCCCATCCTCGTCGCCAGTGTCACGATCCACCCGGGCTCGTGAACAAGGGAGGGCTTGTGGCACCCTCCGATAGACATCAATTACTTAAACAACGACAAACACTTTGGAAGCACTGCAGAAACAATATGGGTGATGCAACATTCATTTCCGATTTTGTGGCGGAAGCCTGCATGACAACCTGCAATTTTTCTTTTAGCTTGTCATTTAGTGTTTTTGACAGCCCGCATGGTAATGTAGCAGTCTCATATTCTACGCTAGAACCAATGATGCTATCCTAACAACGGGACTTCGAACATGTGTCTAAGACACACACAAGTTCTTTAGAAGCTTTTTAAAATTTTTTTTACACAAATTCTGATCTGTATTCGGCCACCATTCATGTTGTGATTTCGGAAAGCTGTATTCTTACTGCAGCCAATCATTCACGAAAAGCCTTTTCATATACGACCAGGCTACGAAAATGTTAAGAGCCTATTTGATCCCCCCTTTTTTTATGACGATAAGCGATCTTGTGTTTGAAACTGAGCCTATCTGTCTGTGACAGTTTTTTTTTTCATTTCTTCCAATTTCATTTTTTTCGACACCTTGTCACCCAGCGTGAATAATCCCACACTGAGAACATGTATACGACGTGGAACGTCAGAGAGAACTAATGCATCGCAAGTCCATCCCAAAAGTCCATCGCAAGTGCGCTTCGAGCGCGTAGCATGACGTCAGTGCACGACGGCGACCTGTCGAAGCGTGCACGTGGCGACACGCGCCACTCCCGGTTCCTCCGCGGGCTGCACGGTCGCGACAGTGACCGTCCTCATGGCGTACAGCTCCCGCTGCGGTGGCGGACTGGGTGGCGGACGATACACGGCCACGGCAGGGGTCCGGCGCTGCGGTGGTGGCGGTGCCGGCTGAGTGACGTGCGTTGGGAAAGACGGAAACACAGTATAGACACGCTATTGTTAGAGCAAACCTCTTCCCTCCCCCCCCCCCCCCCGCGCCCCACCTAAAGAATATAAAAAGTAATTAACGAAGCCTGCTATAGCTACCGACATAAACCACCTATCGGATGAATTCTACGGAGGTCCTAAATGTGGAGGGCGTAGTTTCGTGAAAAAGAAAGGTAGAATGCATCTAAAGTCGCATTTGTTTATTCACCTAATATCCGAAGGCATTACAAAAAGCAGCAGGGTAATATTAGAGGATATCCGCAGTAACCGCAAATAAGCAGGCATTCAGGTGAATGACAAGCTTAGCAGTTTTTTTGTCAGTCTTCCTACACCTTTCATGAGGTCAGGAAACTCACTTCGTTGATAAATTAATGTTACGGATCTTCAAGTTGTTGATCGATGCGTCCTCGGCCAGCGACGGCCTTTCTTCAACTTCAAAACTTTCTTTTGCGGGATTCCGTACGGGTCTTCCTTTGCTGTTACGCACTGCTTTCAGGTGGGCTAACTATAATAATCAGCCTATTTATTTCTAGCACATGACGAAATCCCCCCCTCCTTCCAAGAATTAAGGTCTTCGCTTACTTCTATACTGCATCAACCAAAGTCATTGCTCACGAATTTTCTAATCTCATCATTTCATCAATTTGTCATCTGAGTTCCTCTGCACTTCTCTTTTTTTAGTACTCATAGACAACGCGGTTCTTCGGTTCACGGGTCACATGATGTGCCCAACTTTACTGGACCAAGGTGCAGATAATCAGCATTTTGGTGGACTTTGTGTTAGATGCGGTGCGGTAATGTGGCACCATCTAGCGTGTGCCCAGCGAATGATTGTTTTTTACTCCGAGATTTTGGCGTATGCCTTCGCGTTTTTTCTCGCCTCAGATTTTCTTTCTGTATCTTTTTTTTGGGGGAGGGGGGAGAAGAGGTGGAGTGGGGCGGATTTGTACTTCTTGGAGGCGCATATGACGCACAAAACGTTTCAGACAGAAGTCACGAACTAGCGTAAACATTGAAGTGAAACTGGCTGTCGCAAAGAAACATACGCTGTGATCAGCTTCAATTTTTTTAAAAGTAAGTAAGTGCTTAATTTGCAGTAAGCAAATTGCAAAGCTCACGGCAGGGGCAAGGGCTAAGGACAATCAAGCCTGATAAAGATCCTGTTCTTCCACAGTTCGTGACAGTTCACATGCTTCGAGTTCAGCACAGTCAAAAAAGGATTATGATACGTTAGTTTCAGGAAGATGCTCAACTAGTAATTTGCTAGAGTACACATATCAAATCACACATAATGCAGAAAAACGAGGCTTACATAACATCTTTAAACCCTCGTACAGAAGAGGTCGCGCACGGCAAAATTCACAACTAAACAACATAAATCCCAAAAATGAGAAACGTAGAATGCATGAGGATACACAGAGAATACATTGTACATGGAAATAGAATACTAATTCGTGAATGATTTAAGCATCGGCCGAGGCATGAAAATCCACCAGTTAATGTTGATGCTGTACACATCTGGTTATTAATAAGTTATTTGGTTGTATATTAATGACAGCACTACTAGCTTTAAAGTTCAATCTATCTGCAAGGATATTCAGAACATGTGTCTCGTACGCAGCGCTCCGTTTTCCATAATTAGTTCTTATTTTAGATGTTTCCTTTGTTCTCGTAAACAGTAAAATATGGTCTTTCGGTGTGGCTTTGTTCATATAGTTTATTTTGTTGAAGTACCTGGAGCAATTTAGGCTAGCATGACTTATGCAGCCTGATCATGGAATTTTTTATGAACAGTGGAACAGTTGGCAAGTCTTGTAATTTTTACCTGTACTTTTCAAAACAGCGCAATAATTTCTTTTGCATAGTAATAAGTCTATCGTAATCTCCTTGCGATGTCGTTCCCCAGATTGGTATCCCATAAATCACCTTTGAACGGAAGAGTGCATAGCACATACCTATTCTTCATCTTAGTGGGATGAAGTGCACTGTTTTGCAAAAACACCCAACTATTTGTACTAGCGCGGTAATCAGACGATGCACATGTGTGTTCCAGTTTAATTCCTCCTGGAACCACATACCAATAAATTTTTGTTCCTTAACGTATGCAATACGATTTCCTTCAAATTTTATACTTAATTTACTTATAGGCTTGTTTATAGGTTGGAATATCATGTAGGCTTTTTTTGGCATTGAAGTGTAGCTTATTTCTCCTTAACCAATTTTAAAGATGCTTTAAATAGTTATTTACACTCATTTAAAGTCATTTTAAATTGTCTGATGAAAAGATAACGTTGGCATCATCAGCGTACATCGTGCATAATAAGTTCAGGGGAATCAGATATTTCGTCAATATCATTTATATAGGCAAGGAACAACAGTGACCGCAGTATAGACTCTCGGGGGACTCCTTGGTTCAAATTTATCTTTGTAGACATTGTGCTAGTAATTTGTACGAATTGATAACGATCTTGAAGGTAGCTTTTGAAGAGTTGAAGGCCGCCACTCCATGCACTCCTTATCTCGACAATTTATGGATTAATAGTTGGAATTGTATTGAGTCGAGTGCTTTTTGAAGATCAAGAAAAAGTCCAAGAATATAATTTTTCTTTTTCATACGGTCGATTATCTTATCTCTGATATACAGCAGAGCTTGTTCCGTTGACTTTTTTGAAACCCATACTGACTCTTTCACGTTATTTGATGTTTATCAAAAAAGGATGCAAGTTGATCGTAAATTACTCCTTCAAATACTCTTGATATTGTTGGAAGCACGGATATTGGTCGACAGCTGGCTAAAGTGTTGACATCGCCACCTTTACGTACCGCAGGGACTTTTGCCGCCTTTAACCTTTCCGGAAATACACCGGTAGTGAGGGTGATGTTGATAATATGAGACAACGCATCACACATCAATGGTGATATCAATTTCAACTCAACAGAGCCTATTTCATTTGGACAAATATGGCTGTTGATGTCAACCAGGATGTTACCTAACCTCGTTTCTTTTTTTGCACTGTCATGCTTCTGTCTCTTATGACACAACCGGCCAAACCATCGCAATTTTTCCTTTGTTTTTTACTGTTTCGGTCCACAACGTACGTTATTGTTGGCGCAGTGGCGCCTGCACCAGCACATGCAGCACACGACCACGCACACTGGGAAGGCCATGGCGAGGATGCTCAAGACGAGATTGGAGACCATCAACGTGTGCCACATGGAGCTGCTTTCTCCGGACGAGGGCGCTGCAGTTGTGACGGTCGCGTAGTAGGAATTCGTGAACATCTTTCTTGTTCCGCGACGACGCTTTCCTGTGACCTGGACGGGACGGTTTGACGAACTGTACCGGGCCTTTCCTCGGCCGACGCGACTGTCATGCTCATGCGTCTCCCGCCTTCTTGCACCGTCCTCGTCTGTGGTTGTGCGCCTTAATATCCTTAGTACCAGCTGTAACGAAATGACGGGGACCCACGGGAGGCGACGGCTTGCGCTCTCGACGCGCGATCAGAATACCACAAGCGCGTTGCAGTCGAACGTAAGAAACAAGACACCATACGAAAAAACACAGAACTGGCAATTCGCAGCACAAAATTTGGCGGTAGCATTCAAAGATCCCTGACTGCTTCTCACGCGTCCAGGTAACTGCCGCCTATGTAACCGTGACATTTACCTGGAAACGCTGGAGAGCGCCCGCCTCGGCTGTGGGAGGTTGTGGGTTCGATTCCCACCACCGCTGGGCACCCACTGGTTCTCAGGTGGGCACAAGTGTACACCCCGGCCTTGCGTTCGGCTTTCTTTAGGGCCGATACGCTTGCGAAAGCAGCCTACGCCCTAACATTCCCGTCGAAACTCTCATGAGCACACGCAAAAAAGAAGTGATGTTGGTGCCTCTCCCATGGCGGCCGTTTCCCATCTGGCGCCCGGAATGCACCCATTCTGGTGTAGGGTTGAGGAAAAACACCCTTTCCAAGCGTTGAGGTCCCATAATGGCCGAGCACGGGATCGCGCTTGCACCTAGTTTACCGGTAGTACACGGAGGTACACGCCGTGTACCTCCGGTAGCTCAGCGGTACCCTGTGGCAGCACTTGCCGCCCATAGCAGCGGCAGATGCTTTTCAACAGGGCAGTCTGGGGTTGGGCAGCCATGCGCCCAGAGAAAACTCGTAAGTCTCTATCGGGCCCTCTATTCACGATGCCGAACCCCACGAAAGCCGAGCACCATGCCAGGGAACATCTCTACCCATTAGAAAAAAACAAACAAAAACAGTGGGTTTCCAGCGACACCGGTATATGAACTCGGTACCTCACCGCATACGAGGCGGACGTCCTACCGCTAGGCCACCGCTGCGTTAAAGAGTGATGTTTGGGCCGCTCCCACGGCGGCGCCACTTCCCATGTGGCGTCCCAAAAGCAGCTATTGAGGTGGGAACGCCTTCGGGTTGAGGACAAATACCTGATAAATTTTGTATCATCTATTCTGACAACCAATATACGAGTTGTTTTACCAGTTAGAGAAGTATGGGTTATTTTACGTGCCGAAACCACGAGGTGATTAAGAAACATGCCGCAGTAGAGGAACTACGAATTAATTTTCACCACCTGGTTTTTTTTTAACGTGTACCAAACGCGCGGTACAGGAACGTTTTAGCATTCCGTCCCCATCAAAATGAGGCCGGGAAGCGAACCTTCGACCTCGTGCTTACCACCGCAACGTCTCGTCCGCTTAAAAGCCGCCACGGTTGTCTAGGAAAGATAAATTTATCAATTAGGAATAAAAAATTACGGATTACTGGGGCAGATAAATAGCAAAATGAAGTTGTCTATGGCGTTACAGTTCTGCGGAAGCCTGCAAGGTGGAGAGAAGTAATTAATAAAGGGAAAACGAGACAACCACACAATCGTAATAATTAATACAAGAGAAACCCCTACGGGTTCCCCGAAAGAAAAGGGTCGCAGTTGAAGAAAAATTCGTCCTGGACCGGGATTCGAATCCGAGACCACCGCCTTTCCGCGGCAGCCGCTCTACCATCTGAGCTAACCAGGTGGCTAGCAGATGGCAGGGCAAAGCCGAACTTATCAACAATTCCAAACAAAGACAAGAGTTTTACGTAATAGCTCTCCGGGAACCCGCAAGGTGGACGGAAGTGATTAATAAAGGGAAAATTGCGCGGGCTACACGCGAGGTGCCTCTTATAGCCTCTATTAAACTGGCGACAATTGCGTTTCGGAGTTAATTCTGGGGGCTCCGTCGCAGGCTGCTCTGCTGGCTTTTCTTCGATATGTGGATGCCGACCGTATGCAAACACACGCTTGTCTTCGATCGTTGTCCTTCACGTATACACGCTGGACGAAAACCGTTGCAGAACTACACCCTCGACGGACTCACTGTAAAGCAGCACTGCACAGGTGCGGCTACCCCCACTTACCGCAACCGAGCAAATCATCATCATCATCATCATCATCATCATCATCATGTCCACTGCAGTACGAAGGCGTCTCCCTGTGATCTCCAATCACCCCTGTGATCTGCGCCGACCGATTCCAATCAGCACGCGCAAATTTCGTAATTTCGTCGCACCACCTAGCCTTTGGCTGGCCTCTACTGCGCTTCCCTTCTCTTGTTACTCATTCTGTCACCCTAATGGTCCGACCGTTATTTAACCGGCGCATTACATTGCCTGCCCAGCGCGATTTTTTTTCTCTTAATGTCTATTAGAATATTGACACGTGTACTTTATCGGGCGGCCACGTTTGGCCGCCTAACAAATGTTATCGCGCAGCGCAGGACGCGCCTGCATGTAAAAAAAGTTTCTGGAATGTTATCGTTGGTTCGGTACACTGTCTTTCACCGCAACTTGTGTAATCTGATTGCATGTATAGTGTAGAACTTTGTGGAAGACACGCGGGTCCCATCGGTTAATCTGGAACATTCGACGACTGATCTATAAAAGCCGACGCGCTTGATCCGCTGATCAGATTTCTCGACGATCGCCCACCGTGTTCGCCGCTCTCGTTGTTCTATAAGTGTAGCCCGTTTTGTGGGCACAGGTTCGCCCAATAAAATCTAGTTTTGCCTTTCACAGTATTGCTACTGTGTTCTTAACGTCACCACCACGTGACAATATCGTCTATACCCGTTTGCTCTCTGATCCAAGCCGCTCTCTTTCTGTTCCTTAAAGTTATGCCAAGCATTCTTCGTTCCATCGTCCTTAAGTTGTTCTCA
Source organism: Dermacentor variabilis (assembly GCF_050947875.1). NCBI lineage: Eukaryota > Metazoa > Arthropoda > Arachnida > Ixodida > Ixodidae > Dermacentor > Dermacentor variabilis. The sequence goes on from NC_134577.1 coordinate 46,841,185, forward strand.
AGCTTATTTGTCAGTCTCCAAGTCACTGCGCCGTATGTCAGCACCGGTAAAATGCACTGATTGTATACTTTCCTTTTCAATGATAACAGTAGGCTCCCAGTCAGGAGCTCACGATGCCTGCCGTATTCCAGACCCTGTGTATTCAGCGTCTAATATTATGGCGCATTAACCCCACGAAGCGCGAACGCCATTTACGACGAACGAAAATTAAAACAACTTGTTCACATTACTTCTGGTCGTGGAGCGCGTATCGATACGAAGAGTGAAATGATAATAGAGTAAAATGAGTTATTACGGTAATTAATTACCCAATAATTAAATTGCTTAACTACCGACGACCGTAAGCTTCCTTCAGTATGTGAAAAACGCTACTATGGTCTCTACATCGGGTTTCCAGGGCTTAAATCAGAGTCCTTAGCATCAAATTCAGCGTATGAAAAATGATACCCTAGAATTTGTGAAAAAGAAAGGAGAAACGGAAGAAAGACTTACCTGTTCCAAATCAGTAGGCAATTTTTTCTCTGTTCTCTTTCTCCCTTTCTCTTTCTCCCTTCTCCGACCTCCAAAGGCTCGAAAAGAGGCAAAAATCGGCGATAGTTGAAAGCTCCGCCCCAGAGTTGGATGAAGCGACAGGAAGTGACGCTCACGCAATAAAATGTCAAGGATGGAAAATCGGTCGAGTTGGAGTCCTTTCATGATCGGTAGCAGCGCACGGCAAAACGAGTGCACAGAAGATGTGCTAGTTTGACAGATTCCAGGCATACGCAGTCTGATTACAGGAACAAGACGACACGAGATATCATAGAGTCTGCTGAGATAAGCCGCCTAGGGGTCAAGTGTGTCTGCGCGGACGTGGTGTTCTTTGTGTTTCTTCTTTTATTTCCGATTTTCTTTTTTTTATATATTTTTACTGTTCATAACGCCTGCTGAAGGATCCTGTTTTTATCTCGCCTTTGCTGTTCATCCCTCCTTACGCACGTCATACACCGCCCGTGTATAAAATACAAGCGATTTCTTTTTTCCCGAATGAAGTTCAGTTGAAAGTTTGCGCTTGCGTTCGTCAGATCCCTGTCCTTTGTGATTCAATTGGTGCACAACAACTATTTATTACCCGCCGTGGTTGCTCAGTGGCTATGCTGTTGGGCTGCTGAGCACGAGGTCGCGGGATCGAATCCCGGCCACGCCGGCCGCATTTCGATGGGGGCGAAATGCGAAAACACCCGTGTGCTTAGATTTAGGTGCACGTTAAAGAACCCCCGGTGGTCGAAATTTCCGGAGTCCTCCACTACAGCGTGCCTCATAATCAGAAAGTGGTTTTGGCACGCAAAACCCCAAATATTATTAACAACTATTTATTACGGGCTGCTATACCAACTCGTCCGAACAAGCGCCCTTGTCTGCCGAAGCCACACGTAGAAGCCAGGTTGCTACGGCGTCCCGGTGCTGAGCTTGAGAATGCAGGCGCGCGATACAGATGGCGGCGGCCACGTTCCGCAGGAGATAGAATGGAAAAAAAAAAACGCTCGCGCATTGGGTGAACGTTAAAGAAACCCAAGTGATCGGAATTAGTCCGTAGTTCCCCACTAAGGCGTGCCTCATAATCAGATCACGGTTTCTGGCACGCAAAACCGCGGCATTTAATTTGTGTCTGTCTGACAAGCCCTGTTACCAGACAACACTTGTCCCGTTTCATGTCTTCTTTTTTTTTACTGTAGAGCTCCTTCTATGTCTGTATGACCGTCTCTTTGTTGTGCCGTGCGCTGCTGTCGCGGATAAAAGATCACGTGCGTCGCACACGAACATTAAGCGAAACGTGAAATTGTGTTTTTTTACGTGCCAAAACCAATGATTAAATTATGAGGCAAGCCGTAGTGTGAGAGAGTCCCGAATTAACTTTGACCAGCTGGGTTTCTTTAACGTGCACCCATTGCACGGGAGCCTTCGTGTTTTGCCCGCCGTCGAAAAGCGGCCGCCGCGGCCGGGACTCGATCCCGGGACCTCGGCCTGAGCAGCTCAACGCCAAGGCCATGCGCCACCGCGGCAGTTGCGGGCTTTATATGTGGGCTTTATGTGGGCTTTATGTGGGCTTTATGTGGGGTTTATATGTGGGCTTTATGTGGGCCTTATATGCGGGCTTTATATGTGGGCTTTATGTGGGCTTTATATGGGCCTTATGTGGGCATTATGTGGGCTTTATGTGGGTTTTATATGTGGGCTTTATGCTTTTCGATGGTCGCGAGTACTCTGCGGTTGCCGCATCGTTTGCTTGCGGTGTTGGCTATCCGGTGTCGGGAAGGCCTTGCGGAGACGGCCCAATGGTAGGGGGTGTCGTGGCGGCTGCCCAATGACAAGCGTGCGAACGCAAAAGAGGAACGTAGAGAACTTCTGAATGATGACCTCGATACGTTCTGATCAAAACAACGTCGCCACTTCATCGAATTTTCTGCTAGATCTATCATATTTGGGTCTTATAGCGGATATAACAGGATGATTTCTGTCGAAATTTCCAATGCGGAGGTGAAAGATGTCTGGCTGCTTCCATCGGGCATTGATTTTTAAGGAGATGAAAATAGATGTAGTACAATAGTCTTTGTCGCCGCATGCCGGCGACGGCTACTTGCTTTCACTTGGCGAAAGTTTTAATAAATAGGAAACTGAATGAAAGGTAAATTCTTGCACCAGTTATACTAAACACTAGAAAATGTAGCGCCGCAAGGGAAGTGTTTCAGGATAGTGACAAGGCCGTCGACATCGGAGATGAAGCAGTACGTTTGTAGCGGTGGAGGGAGCACGAATGCGATACGCGATTGGGTTTTCGAGGGATGAACGTCGACTGAAGTTGCACGCACCGAAAAGTAGGACACACGCGTAAATGCACTCCAGGTTTCACACCCACTGCGTCACGGTGGCGCGTTCCACTCAAGGGGATCGGCGAAGTTGTCTGTTGGCGCACACACCCAGTGACACATACGCAGGGACTCAGTGTTGTCGGTCCAAGTTGTCTGTTGGCGCACACACCCAGTGACACATACGCAGGGAGTCAGTGTTGTCTACGAGACCAGACAGCAGCCGGCAGCAAGTTGTCTGTTCGCCAAGGCAGTAGGCAGCACATTACCCAGCGGCTTAAATTACATATATCTACAAATACGTCTGGCGAGGAAATGACGACGCTATAAAAACCCAGGCGAAGAGCCAAAGAAAGCTTCGCTTAAAAAGACAGAAAAAGAAAAGAAAAAGGCAAGGAAGAAAGAAAGAAGGAAGGAAAGAAAGAAAGAAAGAAAGGAGAAAGATAACCGCTGAAGATTTAACTGGACGAGTGAGGGCGCACTGTCTGCGCGTGAAAATGAGGACATGTCCCATCGTTGACATTTCTGTAGTCGGTGGCAGGTCAAGCGTGCATTTGCAAGTGCCCCTCAAAGTTGGTGATGATCTCCGTGAAGAAATGAAGGAAGAAGGGCTTACTCGAGACAAAAGTTTCATTCGAACAAATAACTAAATAGCTAAATAAGTAAACTAAGTAACTAATAACTAAAATAACTAATAGCTAATAACTAGTAGCTAAATCTAATAGTAGCTAATAGCTCAATAATTAAATAACTAAATAGCAAGCAATGTCAAATGCAGATTCGGACTGACTGTTCGAAAATCACACCACGCAGGTGAAAGTGAAGTATAAAAAAATACGGTGAAATAAAAGATATTCGCGCAGTAAGTCCCCGGGAGTTGTCAAGGTATGCGTAAGCTTTATGACACCTGCTCATTTCCACGCAGCCCGGTGTCATTATCAATGTTATGAAACGACAGCGTTGAGTCGACACGAACAGCTACGGACGGCGGAACAAGATGAATCGATTACGCAAGCAGCTACTACAGGTGGCGGCGCCTGGTGCGCTAATGACGTTCCGATCACTCTAAGCCGCCTTATCCGCTTTAGCCGCCTAAGCGCCTCATTCATCCGCGTCGAGCCATTGTGAACCGTGATCAACCGTACTCCAGCGGCGACTGCGTAAGGCGCGGCCGCGCAGGCCCCATCTTGGGTTGAGGACAAAGTGCGCGGAATGCTGATAGCTTCGTGTGCACTATGTTCTCGCCACTTCACTCGCGTTGAAGCGAGAGGCAGCATAAAGGTTCATTCGCTCGCTGCTGTGGGTCCTTTCTTGATAGCCATGGTCTTACGTGACGGACGAGCGGAAGGACGCACGGATGGTTGGACGAATGGGTTTCCTCGTTGGGTACAGCATGGAAGAGCGTCCCGCATAAAACAAAGAAAAAAAGATATATATATATATATATATATATATATATATATATATATATATATATATATATATATATATATATATATATGTATATATATCACAGGCGCCAAAATGGAAACAAGAGAAGACCGCATACCCAGTCAGGACTCATCACGCGTCCAGAAAATTCATCTCACTGTGCTATATAGCCACCGAAGGCACATTTCAAGATTCACCAGATTTATGAATAAAAAAGGCATTCCACTATTTATCGTGCCGAAGCATCATCATCATCATGATCATTGTTATTATTATTAGCATCATCATCATCCTCATCAGCCTCTCTCCATGTCCCCTGAAGAACGAAGGCCTCTTCCTGCGATTCCCAATTACCCCTGTCTTGCGCTAGCTGATTCCAACTTGCCCCTGCAAATTTCCCAATTTCATTAGTCCACCTAATTTTCTGCTATCCTAGACCACGCTTCCTCCCCTTGGCACCCATTCTGTAACTCTAGTGGTACACCAGCTATCTACCCTATGCATTACATGGCCTGCCCAGCTCCATGTTCTTTTTCTCTTAATGTCAGCTAGAATATCAGCTATTCCCGTTTGTTCTCTGATCCACGCCGCTCTCATCCTGTCTCTTAACGTTACACCTAACATTTTTTCATTCTATCCCTCATTGCGCGGTTCTTGTTCGAGCTTTTTGCCTACAAGTTTCTGTCCCTTATGTTAGCACCGGTAATATGCAATGATAATGTAAGTGAGTGTAAATGTAACTATGCGTTATACTACTCAAGCGTATAAAAATGATACGTACGCTTTCTTAGTTTAACGTTAGCGGTCCATCAGCACACACACACACACACACACACACACACACACACACACACGCACACACACACACACACACACACACACACACACACACACACACACACACACACACACACACACACACACACACACACACACACAATAAAAAGGACGAAGATGAAGGGAACTGATGCGCTCTACGTCGGCTCCGTGTTCTTCACACGATTTCGCAAATCAAGGACGACCCCCATTTTGGCACCATTCGACTCAGCTCCTCACCCGGAATCTGTGGATACCCGATTCTAAGGCGGATGACCGTTCTTGGAGATTTTACTGCCGAAACCCACGCCAAGCCGCGGGGAGCTGGCTAAGCCTACCACCAGCCCTATACCCACCGTTATTAAGGCCTCGGCTTTCTTGAACCTAGGCGGCGACATTGTATCAAGAATGGAGGTTGTTGAGAGAAGCGACGACGAGATTGGACAGGAGATGGATGACGATAACGGCTTGAAAGTCGTTAGATATAAAAGACGGGCCAAAGAAGAAGCGATAGGTGGCATGCCTAGCGCTAGCCCTAACCGACTTCCCAAGTCGAGCGGAGCCAAGGTTATCTCGCAAGTTAACAGGGCCAGCAAGATGCCTAAACTACCTATGGGAGATTACAAGATTGTAGTCAGACCAAAAGGAGGGCTTCAGCTATCCCAGCTATGCCTACTACAACTAGGACAAGCCATCTACGAGGCAGCAGGGATCCGTTACAATGAACGGGAGACGGATATCATCTGCCTCAACAACTTCCAGAATATTGTAGTCGTCAGTACTCCGAATCAGGCCCATGCGGAAAAATATGTGTAAATCAAAACATTCAAGTTCAACGGCAAGGAATATGAAGTTAGAGCCTACCAAACAGCCCCCGACGTTACAGCTAAATGAGTCATCCGAGGTGTGGCTGTCGAAGTTTCCTCGAGAGACATTACGGTAGCAGTTATTAAATCATGAATACCGACGACGATCGCTGCCAAACGACTGGAAAACACCGCAACTGTGACCGTTTTATTCGACGGTTACAAGGTCCCCACGTACGTGAGTTATGGAGGAGTACTCACGAGAAGCTCGTTATAAAGGAAACAAGTGGACTTTTGCAAAGAGTGTAGCAGATTCGGACACAGAAGTGACTTGTGCCCGAAGCCTGATGATAAGCTATATGCGGGATGCTGCAAGTCCAACACGGATCAAAATCACACATGTCAGCCCAGGTGCCAGCTGTGCGGGAATGACCACCCTACGGCCGACAAAACCTGTAAAGCCAAGTTAAAGCAACCCTACATAATCAAACAACGACAATGGCTTCTCCAAGAGCAAGCAATTAAACAACAGGAAGAACAGCAGCAGCAGCTTCGCTTTACAGACAGGCCTATCGAGCGAGGCAGATCCAGGTCCAGAGGCAGAGAAACGCCCAAGGCCGGATCCCAGTCCAGGTCCCGGGCGAGATCTATGTCGCGGTCCAGGGGAAGACAAGCAGACGTGGCTACGACGCCCAAGGTGAGCTAGTCAGATGCGGTCAAAGGGCCGCGCCCTGGGACACCGGAGGGGACCGCACATAATTCTAATAACAGTAACGAAATAGCTAAGATGAGCAAACAGAGTGCGCACTTGATATAATTATTTGCACAGTTAACCAAGGAGATTCAGGAGCTTAAGAGCGACAAAAATCAGACAAACAAACGCGATCCCCAAGCCCCGGGAAAGTGGAGATAATTCAAGAAATTGAACGGAGGAGGATAATAATCCACCTCCACCCAAGAGAAAGGCGACCAGGGACACAGCTACGGCTCCAACTACGAACTTAAACCAGGCAACTTCCGACCTGCAGAAGGCGGCTGTGGAACAGGAAGAGGTGACCAGCAATCCTTCGCTGGTAGTCTCGATGATCTTTACCAGGCTAGACAACATGGAGGCCAATATGGCCGACATAAAGAAGCGCGATAACAGGACTTAACACGAGAAGAAACACATCGCCTCCAATCAACGACACTCCTGTGACCAGTTCCGCAGGGAATCTACAAAATTTACAAGCAGCTGGGAATTCTAGGCCTTCTAACATTGTTTTGAGGGCGCCCTTTTTCCTTCTGCCACCTTCCACGGTAACCACACCGTAATATGGGAAAGCGTGAAAAAAGAGAACTTGTCATATGACGGTTGAATTGCAGGAGCCACAAAACCAAAAAGGCGGTCCTGCAACAATACCTTAGAAACAAAACTAAACCAGATGTTAGCATTCTTCAGGAAACTCATGGATTAGCGAATGAGCCGCGATATCAAGCTATCGGGCTCCACAACGGGAATATTAGAACATTAACTACGATCGTGAGGGTGGAAAGGGCTGGTGGTGATTCGTCACGCCACCTAAATCTCGGATATTGAGCACGTGCGTATAGAGCTCCTACCCAGATGAAGGAAGTCCTCAAGTATATTTATTCTAAACTTGTATATTAATCCAACCCTCAAAAGGCAGCTCTTCATAATTCTTTAGAAAGGCTGTAGTGATGGCAGGTGCTAGACCTCTAATCAATAGCCCACACGGTGACTGAAGGTATGGTTATTCGAGAGTGAAGGGAAGAATGCTATGGCAAGACATTCAAGATACAGAGTTAACGCTCGCAAATGCATCCGACTCCCCTACACGTATAGGGACCGGGCTCAACAGGGATACTACACCGGATCTTACAATCGTAAACAAGCTCGCAAAGGTCAAATGGAGAAACACGTTGGAAGGCCTTGGCAGCGATCACATAATTATAGAAATCAAGATTGAAGGAGCCGCAGATGCCGAAAATACTAGATACGTTAAATGAATAGACTGTAACAAGTTTCTCAAAATAAGAGACCATAGGAAGCAAGAGACGATCGAAAACATACAACAATGGCCTAACGACCTCATCAAGGACGTAAGCGTAGCCACTCACACTATCACGTCGGAACAAAAGGTATAGAAGATTGATAGTCGTCTCGCACATATGTGGGAGGCGAAACAATCGCTACTACATAGATGGCGTAAGCAAAAGTACAATAGGAGTCTACGTAAGCGAGTAGCTGAGTTAAAGAAAAAAGATTAAAGAGCGTAGCAAGCAGTTATATGCGCAACAATGCGATGAGTTCTGCAATGCTATGGATGGATAATTTTTTGCTGACCAGACGTGGAGTATACTAGATACAGACAGTCCCAGGATAGCTAAAAAACATAATTGGCGAAAGCTTCTGCGCGGGCACAAAGGGAAGGAAGATAAACTCATCGCCTGAGGTAAGCGCTACATACCTTCCTCCCAAAGCAATCGTCGAGCATGGGTGATATGAGGGAAACCCTAACGGGACCTTAGATGAGGACTTCACTATACAAGAGATTAGAGCGTTGCTGCAAATACTCAATACGAAATCTATCCCGGGGCCAGACGGGATTAGTAACAGGCTGCTAAGAAAACTGGATGATCAGGCAATAGAGAATATTACAAAATACATAAACGAATGCTGGGCCAAGGGCTCTATGCCACAACAGTGGAAGGAATGCCAGGTTATACTTATTCCCAAACCTGGCAAACCAATTAAATCGCAAATGTACGGCCGCTATCTCTCACCTCTTGCGCAGGAAAGCATTATGGAGCATGTATCCCTTATAAGAATAAGCAATTACCACGAAGAAAACGAAATATATCCAAATACTATGTTGGGTTTTCGGGCTGGATTCTCCACTCAGGACGTTATGCTGCAAATCAAGCAGCAAGTACTAGACAGTAAAGCGAGGTCCACCAGAGGTATATTAGGGTTGAATCTCAACAAAACATTTGAGAAAGCTGCCCATTCGGTCATGCTCAGTCAGGTGAGCAACCTAAACGTAGGAGAAAGGGCATACAATTACATTCGAGACTTCCTAACGAATAGGAAGGCTACGCTTATCATGGGTGAACTTTAGTCTGAGGTAAGGGACATGGGTAGTTCGGGTACACTTCAGGTCTCCGTGATATCGCCCATGCTCTTTAGCTTCATTATGTTAGGATTGTCGGAAAATCTCGAGGACATCAAAGGAATCAATCACTCCTTATACACGGTTGATACTACCATGAACCTCGCAAGGCAGCGATGAGGGTACACTAGAACAGAAATTACGGGAAGCAGTAGAATATAAAGTGGAGGAATATCTCACAGGCACGGGACTTGAATGCTCCCCGGATAAATCGGAGCTTCTCTTTTACAGACCCACGCTCAAGGGCAGGCCGCCCAAGGGATACATCAAGGAGAGAGAGTACGTAAAGATACAGATTCGCACGAAGAATGGCGGTGCCATCCGCATCGTTAAACAAATTAGGGTCCTGGGGCTCAACATTGAGTCGAAGGGAACTAACGGTTAAATTCTTAGGAAGCTCGCTACCAAGGTCACTAACGCCATTAGGTTGATCAGGAGAATCACGATCAAGTATCAGGGAACGACGGACGCTAGCATTGTTAGGCTCATTCGCTGTTTTGCTATGAGCGACATCATTTACGCAGCTGCGTACCTTAAGTGGTGCAAGGCAGAAAAGGTCAAAATAAATACACTCATAAGGAAAGCTTTTAAGCAGGCCATAGGCTTGCCAGAAAGCACCAGTGCTGAGAGAGTAATGTAGCTGCGCATGCATAGCTCTTTGGAAGAATTGATTGAAGCTCAGCAGATAGCTCAGTTGGAAAGACTAGCCAACACCCGGACTGGCAGAAGTATACTAGATAAATTACGAATGAATTACCATAGCTAGCAAGGACCCAAGGCTGCGTTGGCCAGAGAGATTAGGAGCAGGATTGAAATCCCAAATTTACCCAAAAATATGCACCTGGAATTCAATCAGGGCCAGAGAACGAGCTGAGCTAGAGCTCTGCTCAAACGCTATGGCAATGACGAGGAAAAGCCATCCGTGGACGTCGCGGAGTATTCAAATCAGCAAGCGTTTACAGCAGTGCCAATTAATACAAAGCTGGAAAGCATACATACGTGCACAATCAAAACCAGGGTACGTGAGGTTGCGGAGGAGGGTGCCATCGCTCTGGCTATCGCTTCTCCCAAATATAAATACATAATTAGGGACTCTCAATCGGCTATACGAAATTACACTAGAGGACGGATATCAATTGAAGCTGCAAGAATTTTAAACAGTAAAGCCAAACATATCATCTGAGGAATTTCACAAGAAAATCATCTGCTTCCCAGCCCATACAGAGGGCGGATCCACCACCACCCCCAACCTTAACGAGCCTGCCCATCGTATTGCGCGAGGACTCATTAGCCCCACCCTATAGGGGGGGGGGGGGAGGCGCTCTGAGGGAGGAGGAGATGGAACGGAACGATACGGTTGGACTCTTCTCATTAAGCGACATTACTCACTTCTATAGACAGTCGAGGTGTATATATCCACCTCCTAGCCCAAAATTGGACAGGTCTCAGGCGGTTGACTGAAGGCGCCTTCAAACAAGAACTTGCACAAACCCGGTACATCTTAACTGCATGTTTCCCGAATTGTACCCTGATGCCAAATGTAAATTAAGTGATAGAAGAGTCACCCTAGAGCATATACTCTGGGATTGGGAAATAGTTCAGAGAAGAATTGTAATCCTCCCCGATGACCTAGAGGTGCTATGGACAGCTGCACTGGCTAGCTCAGATCTTCGTGACCAACTTTGGGCCATTCAGCAAGCCCGGGAAGCTACCGAGAGACAGCGTTTCTCTGCTGCCCCCGGGTCGGCCTAGACCTAGGGCCATCAATTGTAGGATATTTAATAAAGTTGCCACACAGACACGATATAGTAAATCCACAAATTTGATTGAACAAGATATGTCCCGAATATCAGGTATAAATGTTTAATGAATGCTCATCCCTAGCGTTTGTAAGGAGAAAAAAAACATCTGGAGGTGCCGGGGATCGAACCCGGGGCCTTTCACATGCAAAGCGAACGCTCTACCACTGAGCTACACCCCCCACACGGCTTTTACGCCTTCAACCGCGCGCGCCATGCAGAAAAGCCGCTACAGCTCGAGATGTGCGCGATAAGCTCCGTTCCTTTGTTCACAGCAACCGTTTCGTCGAGGCAGCCTCGTCTTTGCTCTCTTTATACGAATAATCATCCTCCATTTGCTTTATTTAAGAGCAGAAAAGGATGCAGTGGGCGAAGTCTTAACGCGATAGGGTTAAGGTCCCCGTGTCGCACAAAACCCGGCGTCCCGCGTCGGACGTCATCTCGGTAGAAGAATTTTTCGAACCACCCGTACCCAGGTCCTCCATGTGGCGCAAGGAAGTTACTCAACTAATTGCATTTCTCTGGCGAAGATACGTAGAAAAATCGCAAAGTTTGACTTACACGCAACCTACAGACATGATAGCGTCGGATTGCAATTTCACTATACGAGAAAACGTAATCATGTTACGCGAAAACTCAAAGAAACCCCTTTTCCAGCGTTTCTACCATTCATAGGCTGGCGACGGCGTCCGCCTATTTGCGCGCGCCGGCACCCGAGGGTCTTGGGGGCCACGGAGCGGTGCGCCCAGTTCCTTGCAATACCTCCAGATGGCGCTCGCTTCCGCCGCGTCGCGGCCCACGTAAGTGTCCGCGTTTCTACCAGAAAGCCCGCCTTCGTGCATACCGTTCGCCACCACCGTTTCCCAGTGGTCGAGGAAAGCGCAGAACGTTTGCTTCACTACTACTTTAATGTTGCCTATGTATTAAAAACTAATGCAAGCTAGGTACTTCGTCTATAACGCTTATATACCCATAAATTACGCGTTCATTCAGGTAAAGATGAAAACAAAAAGGTGGCTGCAGTGCTAGGTGAGCATCTAGCAAAATTTTGCAGAAGCAAGCAGTCGTAAAAGCAGCGACAAGGTCGAGCTGTCACAAATACGTCTATAGTACGATACAACTTAAGTCTGCAGCGAAGCCCCGCCGACGCCCTCATAACCGCCAGTCTCTGTTCCTCCGCGAGGCTGCAAATAGTTCGAACTTCAAACTTTTCTTGTTGCCTAAATAAGGCGGTAACACAAAAATAAAGTTATAAGCGCGTAATTACGTACGCGTTCACTTGTCTATTATAGTGGAAGGGCGAAAGCCCAATTCTTTACTGAACTGAAATGAAACGCTTCCTTCACTGCAACTATTTACTGTCAAGTTTGACTTTAGTTGGCAGTGAAGTTTCACGAGTAAAACGGGCTCAGAAATGACATGAACTGTACCGAGGACTTTTGAAGAGTGAAATGCTCAGACTCCATACACTTTGTCCATGTCTGTTACACACCTCATCCGTTCCGCCGATGAAAAGACCCTTCAAGAACAGCAGGCGCTCCGGAGGTATCAAGTACGACGCCATATTGAAAACGTCGCATGATGACGACTTTGCTTCTGTGATTGGCTAGCGGAGTAACACAACGCCGCGCGGTCCGTGTGTCCTGGTTGCCAATTGCTGTTTTCTAAATTTGTATCCTACTATAGATGCACCTTCTACATTGCTCTAGAAATCCATAGTCAAAATAGTTAAAGGAAATAAATAAACAACGTAGAGAAAGCACCGAACATATAATACATAAGTGTAAGGTCCGTAACTATTGGAAGAAATGAAAATAATAAAAAAATGTATTTATATAATGTAATACTCCTTTTTTTTGTTGCTAATGTCTACCAAAATGAGACAACTATGTAGGGCGGGTGATCTGAATTGGGTACATATCGTGTGGCATTTTAGTGGTATGAGTGGATATATCTGGCAAAGCAAATACAACTTTTTCTTTTTTAGTTCGTGCTCCTCATGCTGGCCTTATCTCCAACTCTCCCTCTTATACTATCTTGAGCTATCACTGTCTGCACTTGCCGTGGAGAATTTTCACGGCGCCCCACCCGCACAACAGAAACAACAGCAGTCCCGGAAGGTACAGCACAATCTGCAACACACGCAATAGGGACGCCAGACAAGTTTATTTACTATTTCCAGTTGCTCATCTTACGCTCATTCAAGAAATGACTTATTGAGTGGACGAGTTACGTGTACAGCACGGCTCACTGTGGGGAAAATGACGCATTGTTCTGCAAGTACAGAAAGACATGTCGCAATTACCTAATTGGTGAACTCATTAGTCAGAATTATATATTACTGGGCGAAAAACCATAGCCACTGAGCAACCACGGCGGGTGCAAAAATGAAAAAGCTCAAGAGTGTACAAAAACACAGGGGACACGCGTTATGACTCGGTAAGTCTAAAAAAAGAAATTATTTTGACTGAGACACAGCGCTCATAGGAAAGCGAATGACTAAAGCAAGAAAAAAAAATAGACGTGCCTGTATGAAACTTGTGACATTATGACATTTATGAAAGGAGAAATTATCATTCACTTGGCTGTAGCTGCAAGCTACAAAGAAAACCCTCAAGGGTTTCACAGTGAGAATGCTTCGCAGTTGAAGATAACTTTATCGCGTACCAGTCATTTATCTTTTAACTCGTTTTCACTGAAACACTTTCCACCTATTATTGAAACCTGCAGCATAGGTCTAAGCACAAGTTTATGTGTGTGCGACACGTTTTAGGATAGGATTATTTTTATGAGCACCTTTTTGTTTGCTGCACTATCTTGGCGTCATTTGACACACATAACTTGAACGGAAGGATCCACAGTTATACTTTGACTTGCCGAAAAGTAATCTCGGAAAATTTTCTGTTTAACAAAATGTTTTTGATTCGCACTATACTCGTATATTAGCAAAGCCTAATTCGTTGAAAATCTCAAAGCAACGAACTGAACTCACTCTCTTACGCGATTTAACAAAGCTTTGGCCAGGAAATGTGGATAGATGAGAGGTCACAAAGAAATCTACTATTTACAAAACGTCTCGAAATTGATTCAAGTATCGCTACAGTAACCACAGTACCACGTTGGTTTTAACTACGCTGTCAGGCATTTAATATTAGTTGCACTTTTCCCACTCCCGCTTCCTTAAATAATAATAATAATAATAATAATAATAATAATAATAATAATAATAATAATAATAATAATAATAATAATAATAATAATAATAATAATAATAATAATAATAATAATAATAATAATAATCAACCCATTCTATGTCCACTGCAGGACGAAGGCCTCTCCTTGCGGTCTCCAATTACTCCTGTCCTGCGCCAACCGATTGCAACTAGCGCCCACGAATTTCCTAATTTCATCGCCCCACCTAGTATTCTGCCGTCCTCGACTGCGCTTCCCTTCTCTTGGTACCCATTCTGTTACCCAAATGGTGCAACGGTTATCTAACCTGTACATTACATCACCCGCCCAGCTCCATTTTTTTTTCTCTTCATGTCAATTAGAATATCGGCTATACCCGTTTGCTCTCTGATCCAAACCGCTCTCTTTCTGTCTCTTAACGTTATGCCTAGCATTCTTCGTTCCTTCGCTCTTTGCGCGGTCCTTAACTTGTTCTCAAGCTTCTTCGTCAGTCTCCAAGACTCTGCCCCATATGTCAGCAACGGTAAAACTGACTGATTGTACACCTTCCTTTTCAATGATAGTGGTAAGCTTCCACTCAGGATCTGGCAATGTCTGCCGTATGCACTCCAACCGATATTTATTCTCTTATAAATTTTCGTTTCATGATCAGGGTTCCCTGTGATTGACCTAGGTAAACGTACTCCTTCACAGACGCTAGAGGCTGACTGGCGATCTTGAACTGTTGTTCCCTTGCCAGGATATTTACCATTAACTTTGTTTTCTGCATGTTAATCTTCAACCCCACCCTTACAATTTCTCTCGTAAGGTTCTGAATCTTTATTTTGTGGGCAATAAAATATCAGGCAATATGCTGATTCACACACAAATGAATCAGCATACTGGCTGATATTTTATTGCACCTCATAAAGAACACACGCAACTTGACCCGTTTTAAAGCGTCAGCTTCTCTCAGCGCGTTCCTCAGTTTCGAACCGCGCCGTCCGCATCGCAGACCTTTGCAACTTGCGAAAAATGATCGGCAATACTTCGGAGATAATTTTATTCCAACTTTGTTTTTTTGTTTTCTAAAACTTAATTTAACGTTCGATGCTTTTTGCGAAAAGTAGCCTCTCTGCTTCTTGCCAACAGGAAATATTAGTAGTTTAAATGAGCAAAAGCAGAAAAGTTCCAGAAGGACCCTTTGTTATTGTTGCTGCTAAAAGGATAGACGCCAACGTTAGGTCTGTAGCTTTCAGTATACTGAACAGTTTCGTGGTTCTGTATGCATTGATCTGGAAACGACTCGACGAATATCAGTGAAAAAAAGAAAAATCGCAGCGTTGCCATAAGGGCGAAGTAAACAATTCGATTGTAACATGTTAGAATGCTGCCCGAGAAGCTCGTACACCCTGAGCTCGCAGCTGTAGTGGCAGGATGAATTGCAGTAGACGTAAGCTAAGTAAGTAAACACGCCTTGTGTGGCGTGCGTGTGCACGTGAACGGAGAAAACTCAGTGAGCGCGAGCAACATCGATCGGAACGACGGGGTCTCGTCGGTGTTGTCGCCTTGTGTTGACATCACCGTATGTCATATGTCAACATGACATACGACAATGTGTCAATACACCATCCTGTATTGCAGCACGTTCACTGCGGGCACGACGTTTGCGTCCGCTTCGCGTTCTTGAATTGCAGTATTTGCAGGATTACGCGCAGCAGTACACATTGTTTCTGCCTCTAAACAAACGAAGTGGACTTGGCGCGGGTGCTACCCCGCCTTGCTTAAGTGCGATTAGGGTTTCGCTGAAGCTGCTCGGCCGGCTTTCTGAGTACACATGCGGGGACATGTCTGCGCGATATTTAGGGACACGGTGCCACGTTTGCAGAAACGCCGCACCAGCGCCCACTATTCTGGCCCCCAGCCTAGGACGGCTACTACGAGAAGCGAAACGATGGCACAAGCCGACAAGGTCTGCATAGGCAGTTCGTTCCAGTTAGCGAAGCTGTGTACCTCGAGGTCTTAAAGCACACCTTCTGTGCACAAGTGTCCGCGATTGCACACGAACACGTTTAGACATTTTTCGCCACCTGGCGTTCAAATTCTGACGCAAAGGGAAATTACAGGTAACGCGAGAAATGTTCCTCAGAAAACGTTTTAAAACTCGAAACGTCTTAAAACGTAAGCCATGGGACCAGCCAGCAATGCTTAGTGGTGCAAAGATGCTTTCACTGCGTAGTCACCCATTCGCGGCTGCCGTAAGCAACGATTATAGAGCCATTGAAACGCAGTGTTCGACGCGGTGTTTCGGTTGGAAGCGCACGACGTACTTTCGCACGACACGAGCGACTTTGCCGCTTTATGTGCCTCTGTCGCCACCTTCCTGTATAGGCCTCACGGTGCTGCGCAAGCGCAGAAAGAAACAGGCGGTGGCGTTCGTTTCTAGGCAGTGTTAAGAACGGCCCGCCGAGGTGCAAGTTTTGCCAGCCAGTTGCGACAGCGGCGTCAACTTTTCTTTGAAAGCCACCGGTACGCTCTAGCCTCGGAGCCGTTGGGACCAAAAGCGATCGGCGGACCAACTATTGTTACTGAACCCGCCACCGCCGATCTGATCCGCTAGGAGCGGGGGAGTTGCCGAGGGAACGTCTCCGGAGGCCCCTTCCCACGTGCCGTTCAAGACGCAAGACAATGTACAACCGGTGCGGGGGTCAGCTCGGGGAATCGGATGTGCCGTTCCTGACGTCAGCTCAGAGTTCTGCGAAGGCAGTCTGACGTCGCTTGGGGACCGTGAACCTCGCGTAAAGAGGTGTGTGTGTAAGCCCTCGTCTACGGCGCCTCGTCGAACGTTTCCCTCACCTTGGGATCGAGGGAGGACCGAGTGTTTATAAACCGCTGTTGTGCGGCTTCTCAGTGTACTTTCTCTCGCAGTCATGCTAGACTGATGAACTGCAACGTCCTTATGTAGATACTGTAAATAAACCCATATTCCTCGTTCTCGTTGAGAAGTAGTCCTTCCCTTCAACAACGTCCTCAGCGTGGATAAGTTTGACGACGGCATGGGCCAGCTGCCTTCTAATTCATGCCCGACTCCAATCTTGACAACTGGTTACGAACGGTGGGATTGGCCTCCCAATCCTCACAGCAGTGAACGCCTCGATGTCTGGGTCGCGTAGAACACGTCTCTTTACCGAGAAGGGCGGTCCGGCGCTTCCGGTGGTCATATTCGTACACCGGGGTCACGCACGAAACACACGAACGAAGCCGACTCGCCCAACTTTCAGTTCTTCGTCTCCGGCAGTGTTTGTATTGTGCGGGGGCGTGATAACAAAATATGTTAAGCATAAAGGTATGTTTAAAAATTGTTTACAAACCGGGTTACGGTACATAAACAATATCGCTGCTGAATCTGGTCACAAGATATTCATGTCGATTTCTTTTCAACATGGCACACACCCAGAAAAGTATTTTCAAAAATGTTATATTTAGAAACATTACAAGGTAGGGGCTTCGTGGAAGCCGGCTGTCCCAAAATCCCAAGTTCATTAGTCAAGCAACAAGAAAAAAAGGAAAGTTTTTTGTTGTTGTCCACGCAAACATTGGCCACAAAAACATGAAATGGAACCTATAAATAACAAAATAAGTATATACATTTAACAAACTTTTAAAAAAATAACGAGAAGGAACATATTTAATGCGGGATTATGGCTAAACTTAAAGAAAGAGAAGCAATTAAACGAACATGTGACAAGAATCTCGGCTGTCGTTCCAGTCTAGTGTGCCGTGCGCACTCCATACGCGCGCAAACAGCGACACACGTCAAAGCGTAAAACGCACAAAGAATTATCGGACCACTGCGAACAGGTGCTTATGGTGATTTAGGCTTTTCGATCAGGGCAAATTGAGTGACGGCATGCTTTGTCTTCTCAAATCAAAGTAAATGGCAGGGACTGTCATCGGCTCCCAAGAGCGGTTATCTCTTCAGCGACGATTGACGCCCTGACAGTAGCGTAAAAGCGGCAACCTTATCAAAAAAATAGAGGCGTAAGGCGACACTAAGGCGAGAGCTTACAGCTGTGGAGAGAGAGCGGTGTGCCGAGAAGGTAATGTGAATTGATTGGGCCAGACGAAGCGAAGTCAGCGATAAATCAAAGGACACAGTAGCGACAGCCGTCACAACGTTTAACTTCGCTTCATGAAGTTTAGGTAGCCGGCACGTCGATATACTACGTTGTGTGCACGGTATTTAGATGTGCCGTGCACAGAATTGGTTTGTACGTTATCCAGCGTGCATTTTTTTGCCTTTCTTTTTGTCGGTGACCGTTTATCACCTGGTTATCGCTGCTATCGCTCGGTGCAGCACGCCGAGCCTTCTTCGTGTCGAATCCGATAGAGCGCGCTCGACGCGTGCATTTTTTTTTCGAATGTGTACGCAAGCAACTGCGATTACTCTGGAATATATAATGATCCGTGTATAACTAACGAACGGGAAAGATAAGACGTGGCTTTTCTTTCTGGGCACCGCTTCAACTAATTAAAGAGTTAAATGTCTTAACTTCCGCTTGTGACAGTGCTTCATGACTGGAAGTTATTGAGCAGAAGTTTTCTGTTTGGCGCGTTTCGCTCGGAAGCTGCCTCTGCACAGCGGCCGCGCCTTCCTTGCAAAGAGAGAGAGAGAGAGAGAGAGAGAGAGAGAGAGAGAGAGAGAGAGAGAGAGAGAGAGAGAGAGAGAGAGAGAGAGAGATGAACTTTATTAAAAGAATAATCAGAATAAGCGCTGATGGTCGGGTCCCCTATTGCAGGGCTGCGCTGGCTCTTGCCATCTTCTCAGCTCTGTGGATCAGCTTGAGCTGGTTGCCGATGAGCGACCAGCACGTAATCATCCGGAACAATCACCACTTGCAACTCGCCTTTCTCGTGTAGAGTAATAAACACTCTACACGAAATATTCTTTTATATTCTCTCTAATATTCGAACCAGAGCCAATGTTTCACAACTTCGAATAGCGATATCTGGAATTGAATACGAATCTAAATGCAAATCCTATTCGATTCGTACTCAAAATTTTTAGTATTTCGCGCACCCCTATAAAAAAAGAAAAGATATCTACGATGCGTTGCTGACCGCTGCTGCGGGCGGATTTCACCAGGGTGGTTGCTGAATTTACAGTACAGTGTAGTCTAGTTGATGTCACCGTCATATAATGGTGCCGTGAGTGCTTCTGTGACAGTGCCTTGTTTTCGAGGCTGGAGCTTGCGTATATATATATAAAAAAGAAAACGCAGAAGCATATAGTCACAACAGGGTGAGACGTGTGCCTGCTGCGGAAAAAAACCCACGCGTGACTCAGCACATTTTAATAGAATGCCAAAATATTGACCCATCCAGAAAGCGCCTCGAACGTCCACCTCCTAGAAGCACTAGGGTTCAAATCTGATGGCGGGCTCAACTATTAAGTTGTAGAGAGATGCAAGAGATGGTTCAATGTATTGGTGAAAAAAAAAAGCAAAGAAGGGATCGGGGAAGGAGTGCTAAATTATGAGCTAAAGAAAATGTAATTCCGGGGTTTTACGTGCTAAAACTATAATCTGAATACCAGGCAAGCCCCATTGGGGGCACTCCGGATTTTATTTTGGCTTAATGAGGTTCCTAAACGTGCACCCTAAGTGCGGTGCGGGGACCGAGTCTGTATATATATATATATATATATATATATATATATATATATATATATATATATATATATATATATATATGATTCTATCTTAACGAAAAAGTGCGCGAAAGAGACGTAGACGAGAAAGAGAAACAACAGACACGGGCGCTACTCGCAACTGACGGTTTATTTACAAATAAACAGAATGAGAAGAAAATTACGCTGAAAGGAGAACAATTTTCTCATTCTGTTTCTTTGGAAATAAACCGTCAGTTGCGAGTAGCGCCAGTGTTCCTCGTTTCTCTTTCTCGTCTACGTCTCTTTCGCGCACTTTTTCATTGAGATAGAACCACACCAACTCGCCCAACTCGCAGTTTTGACGAACCTATGATCTCGTCGTGAGCACAGCACTGCTATATTGACTGAGTCACCGCGGCAGGTGGCGGCATCGTCACAGGCTTAGGTAAGTTTGAGAGATAAAGAAGAGGTAGGCAGAGTGCTCTAGGTTACAATATAGCAACACTTAAGTAGCTCACGCAGACTCGGTGACAATTTCTTGTCACCCTGATTCAAAGAGGAGGTCGCCACCATCACCACCGTCGTCGTCGTTGTCCTCATCATCACAATCATAATAACCACCACCACCACAATAATAATAATAATAATAATAATAATAATAATAATAATAATAATAATAATAATAATAATAATAATAATAATAATAATAATAATAATAATAATAATAATAATAATAATAATAATAATAATAATAATAATAATAATAATAATAATAATAATAATAATTGCCGGAGGTTTGTCTGGCGTCTCCGTAATTGCGTAAACTGCTGAAACTGTCAGATTATATTTTCAACCGGCCTTACGGTGATATAGAATTAGTCGTTACTATTTCCGCATATAGGTCGGGCTCAGATGAAACAAATTACTCCCGAATTAGGAAGGTAGGGCAGGGGCTTCACGAAACAGAACGCTGACAGATGTGCTGCCATACAAACTTTGTCTGTCTGCAGACTTCCTCTGGACTATTTTGCCTTTCTGTTGATTTTTTTCTTCTGTCTAGAGAGAAAAAAAAAGAAAGCAAGGAGAAATGCAGAGTAGTTAAGCAGAACGGAAGATACGGCTTTATATGTACGCTGGGGAATGGGGAACGCGGAAAGATAAGAACATATTAGAGATGGCACAGACGCCTGATCACTGCCAGTCGTGATCGCCGCACGCTATCACAGCCGAAGATCACGCGCAGCACAAGAAACGCAATTCCAGGTTACAACCGTTGGTGCACGTCTGTTATCCTTAACGGGCACTTCCCCAAGTTCAGTCATTGTAAACAGACAAAGGTGCAGCGCATATACTTCGCTCTCTGATGATCGCATCTACAAAATATTACAGCGCTCCTCCCCCTCCCCCCCTCTTCCCTCGCGAAAACAGCAGAAACTTCAAACAAAACGCCGTGTGTTGAATATATATTCAACAAAACGCAAGTAATTTCCCAACAAAGAGGAGGAGATAAAGGCGAACAGTGTGGGAAAGGGGCTGCAGTAGAACAATGGGCAAAACTGCAGTTACTTGTGGAGAATATCAAGATCAACAAAATAAGTGTTATGAAGATGTTGTATTATGTGGACATCGGAATGTTGGCTGTGGTAGGCAAGAACGGGGAAATACCTATGCCCTCTGGTGATCCTGCGCCCAAATCTAAGCACGATACACTGGAGGTGTAGGGGGCAGATGAGGATACCATGAAGGCCATTGAACGGAAACGGAAGTGATCGTATCAATCAATCAATCAATCAATCAATCAATCAATCAATCAATCAATCAATCAATCAATCAATCAATCAATCAATCAATCAATCAATCAATCAATCAATCAATCAATCAATCAATCAATCAATCAATCTTTATTGTTTCTGATACATATAAAGGCATGTTATGTTTATACAGGCAGGACCTCAGTGCCCTAACCTAATTGTAGCCACGACCCGATCCCGATTGACCAGAACTACTTTGCAATCTTAAACTTTCACAGAGATAAATTTCAGCATTGCCATTTGTTGGGCGTGTTTGTAAATTGAAAGCATATTTAGCGCCGCAAACAAGGACGGAAGGGAGACGACACCACAAGCGCATTGTGGTGTCGTTTCCCTTCCGTCCTTGTTTGCTGGCGCTAAATATACTATCACAGAGGAAATAGAATGAAGCTATCAGCCCCAGATAAGAATCTCAGTAAGGAAGAACAGGTTATATGGAGAAAGCTGCAAACCTATACAGATACTAACCTGCACATTCTCCATAAAATTCATCCCGAAAGATACACGGACACATGCCCATGGTGCGGAGTCACGCCAACCTTAGACCACGTCTCATGGGCATGCGCGGCATATCCACAAAAGACAAACACAGAAATTACGGAGCATATACAATGGGAGGCGGCGCTGTACAGTTCACAGGAAGAGGTCCAAAGGGCCATCATCCGACAAGCAAGACGGCGCGCGGAAGCCGGTGGGGCCCTTGTCTAGGGGCTCCACCCATTGAGCGTTTTATTCTTCAATAAAGTTGTTTTTCTGTTCTATTAACAGCGCTAGAACAAGGTCAAGTGCCAGTGTTAGTATAACCGATGTGGACGTAGCAGCAGCTTTTGCAAGATTGCTTTATTGCACAAAAAACAAGGGTTTATGTAGGCACGGTGCATCGCTCATCGGTACACGTGCGATGGGTTTAAACACGGAAGACATGCGCACAAGATAGCCAATTCAGTCACGTCACTCCGTTATCACAGTATGTGCTTAGAAACGCTTTGTGAGCATATTCTATCGACGTTAATATTGGAATTGGAACTGCCATTCCAACTCACCTAAGTGTATTCAAG
Organism: Dermacentor variabilis; assembly: GCF_050947875.1. Classification (NCBI taxonomy): domain Eukaryota; kingdom Metazoa; phylum Arthropoda; class Arachnida; order Ixodida; family Ixodidae; genus Dermacentor; species Dermacentor variabilis. The sequence goes on from NC_134577.1 coordinate 46,863,767, forward strand.
TTGAGGAAGACAGATTGTAGTGGGGGCGGGGGGGGGGGGGGGCTGCAGCTTGTGGAGAGCTGGCTGGAGAATTGAATTCCCTTGATAGTCCACGAAGAGAACCGAGACAGCGCCGACCCGGCATTGCAACGTGTTCAGTGCGAGCAGAAAAATGTAGCGTTGTATCAGAGGGTTCACCAGGATCATTAATCTTAAAGTCTTTACACAACTCAACAAAATCCACAGAATAAGAAAACAAAACACTTGTCGTTGTGCGAGTGAAAGCCATAACTTTTGTGTTAGCTGCATTCAAGGGGAGGTTGCAAGTTTGCGCCATTTGTAAAAAATGGAAACAGGTCGGACTGCAGCGTCAGACAGCCATGAATATATATGGCGTGGATTTGCCTAAATATCATGGTATCACAAGCATGTAGAAGGAAAGAGGAAGCTGAAACAAATACGTCGTTAATAAAAAGTAAGAGCAGCAGCGGTTTTGATACTGACATTTGAGGCACACTGGTAATTGTGTTGTACAAAGAAGAAGCTTCGCAATTGACGTTAACATAACATGATCTATCAAGAAGGCAGCCGTTCAGGAGACCGACAACTGAAGAGTAAACATCAAAGTGCGTAAGCTTAGACAGAAGCAGTGAGTGGCTGACGAGGTCGAAAGTTTCGCCGAGTTCGCAGCAATAATGAAACACGCGAATGATATTCGTGGCTGCAGATGTGTTTTTTAAGGAGAAAATGAAAAGAAAAGGTATATATGTGTCGTGGCAGGCAATAGTGTTCTGTGGAAGTTAGTACGCTGGTATACGTAGAAGTTATAGAAATGAAGCAAGCTCTGAGGCAAGTAAACTTGGTCAGACAGAAACACCCTGACGGCCTGGAACTAAAGGCAGCAAGTAGCAAAGGCAGATGGTAGAAGCGCTCGAAGGGCTTGTCGCTGGGGAAATTATAAGGCTGGCAAAAGCTTGAGGCAAACAACAGAGCAGCGGGCGCCGAATAAGCGGCGCAGTGACGCTAGGCTCGCCGCAGTATTGAGAAAAATGGTGCGAATTCCGATCGCTGGAGACCCCAACTCTAGAAAGGGAGCTAGGCGGAGACCCCGAAATTTCGAAAAAAAGTACAAAAAGTTTTGTCGGCAAGAAAAGGTATAGAAGCCGCGACGGACGGGGAGCGCTTATACAGCGAGCAAAGGTCCAAGCGAGCGCCGTCCCAGTGTGGCGGGGCTGGGCGCGATTGCGCGGGGGGCCTCGAGGGGGGTGAAAATTTCGGCGAGACGATGGCCCGCAAATGTGTGGGCGCGCGACTTCTCCGGCACCGAAACCCCTTCCTCGAGAGAGTTGAGAAGTGAGTGTGCGGCTCGCTTTAAGAAGATAGGAAGGAGACGTGATCCGCTGAAAGGCGAGAACTCGGAGTTGGTTGAGGGGGCTCTCAGGTGATGGCGGTTGGTTCGGGAAAACTTTTTCTAGCCGCGCAAAAAAAAAAAAAAAAAAAAGTGAAGCTCGCAGGTGAGAGTCAGCGCCTACTCGGCGTTTCGCTTCCTACATAGACGTGTCGCCACTGCTGCTGCTGCGTGCTAACCGTTTGTAGTATGAACTGAGCCGACCTAGCTAGACCTAGCCGCTTTGACGTTTTCTGCGTACCCTATAGGGAATAACGGACTGTGAAGGGGAACTATAACGACCGATCATATTTCGCGGAACATGGCATTACCAGTGGCCCGGTTTCTTCGCTCTGCTAACGACCGAAGTAACGGGCCGCAATATATCGTCATTCCTTGCACGTCGTTAAGCGCATTGCTGAAGATCTCTCGTGGTAAGATGTATGCGCGGCGTCAGGCAGGAATGCGCATGGACCACCGCGACGCTTGAGCTGTGTAAAGGTATGCGCGCGTGCGTCAGTGTGTGCGTATGCCGAACAACAACAACAACAACAACAACAACAACAACAACAACAACAACAACAACAACAACAACAACAACAACAACAACAACAACAACAACAACAACAACAACAACAACAACAACAACAACAACAACAACAACAACAACAACAACAACAACAACAACAACAACAACAACAACAACAACAACAACAACAACAACAACAACAACAACAACAACAACAACAACAACAACAACAACAACAACAACAGGAATGGCGTATACTTGCCGCACTGCTGCGTTTGTTAGTTGCGCCCTGTACAAAGTTGCACTTTCATGTACTACAGGCGTTTCGGACGATTGATTTTATGATTGACGACTGATTTTATGATCTGGTAAGTACGAGGGACAATGCTCGAAATATTCCCGGGTTAGAAACATTGAAATTGAGAATGAACCTCTGGTTGGCGACGAAAAACTCGCTGACGTCCTTCGGAAAACTGGCCAAGCTGTTGGCGAGCTTGTCATGGAGGAAAGTACACTCGACATATGTCCCTATCGTAACTCATAAAACTGCTCGATGCGTGATGCAGTTCTCGAGAAAGGCGCGAAGGCATCGTCGGTCTGCAGGGGACGGCGGTCGCCTTGGAACATCGCGTACCTTAATGAACTCATTTACCCGCGGTTAAGAAAAAACAAGAATAAAAACAACTACGTGGTCAGAAACGAAACGAAATTCTGGGTGTTACAAGTCAAAACTACTTTCTGATTATGAGGCACGTCGTGAAGGGGTGGGAGGGTGGGGGCTGGCTCCGCGTTAGTTTTGACCACCTGACGTGTTCTGTAACGCGCAAACCCAATGCACGGTAAACGAACGTTTTCGCATTTAGCTCCTGTCACAATGCGTCAGCTGTGGTCGGGAATCGAACCCGCGATCTCGTGCTTAGCCGCGCAGCGCGATAGCCGCTCCCATGGTTAGTGCCGTCTCCTACTCTTCATTCACGATCGCTCTCGAAAAAAAAAGAAAAGAAAAAGCTTGCATACAAACAATGCAGGACAAGAAGCTATAGCGAGAACCATTCTAAAGTTCACATAGACACAAGAAACACAATTTTTTTAGCAGTTCACAAAATTTGAGCGTTGATGTTCAAGCATGAACGACGTCCCTAGTTGGTGAAACACGCAGTGCACACAAATGCGCGCGCGCACACACACACACACACAAGAGCCCGGGGAATGCGATAACGAACGTGATCGCGGAAACATGAGTATGCCAAAGAGTGGGAAAAAAAAGAAACTTCTATAAGTACAACGTCATGATCAAAGCTACTATAATAACACTTAGGAAACTCTATATATTCCTCATTCTTGAGGAAACTGTACGTACTAATGCTCTTGCTGCACCGTGTTGCACTTAATGCACTGGTTTCACTAATGGCCATGCACCCATTATTCATATAGAGTGATATTCGTCGGCTATCCAGCGCCGAGCCTTCGCGAAAAGCCTCTTACGGTAAATATCATAACTGTTGCAGAGTAATGGACGACGCTCTATGTCTTTTTCAGCCTCCTCCCGAACACACATACGGACAGTACGTTATGGTTGCAGAGGTAGTATGCGCATCATTTTGGTTAGCTACGGGCAGCATGGCATCTGCAGTGACGTTCCCTGTAATGTCGCAATGACTTGGAATCCACTGGAATACGACCTCATAAAGAAGGATATTTGCTGTAGCATGGGCCTTTTCTATTTGGTATATTAATGTACCGTTTATTTTCCCAAAGCTGGTTTGCTCTATGCACGACAGTGAAGCTTCCGATTGGCTAATGGCTGCCCGTAGAAGAAATGCTCAGTGCGAACATATTAAGTACAGTGCGAAATGTATAGCACAGAGCTCTGCCGTGGTGGACGTTGTAAGGTTACACAGTCTAAATGGTCTTTTCTCTTGGTCTGCCGATATAATCTGCCGATATGTCTTGATCTTCCGCTTTTACATGAACCAACTGCGTAGATACGAGAACGATCCCTGTACGTAGTGTAGAGGTATTACAATGTTTAACATTTGATTGCAATCACTGGCATGCCGCACTTACGAGTTAGATAATTTCGGAAATCGTCACTTTCATTTCCTTGATGAGGTTACTGCGGAGCTTATCTTCTTACTCTTAAGGACAAAAAAAAAGGAAATAGGCACCTTATCTTTCTCTGTAGTCAATCTATAGAACACTTGTAGACCCGAAGCATTATGACTCTTATCGCGTCGGCTGCCATAGCTCATTAGCGCCTTACTGCTACCAGCATCGTGAACTTCGCGCAGATTAACATTAGCTGCAGTGACGTCCTGATCTGGTGGCGAACGAGCGCAGGGGATGCTGGCGAATACAGTTACAAATGCTGTTCTTTAGGAAATTGATAGATCCTGGAATCTGAAAGACAATTCTTCAGCCCCTTAACATTTTTCTACACACTATCATTTCCATGTGTCCCTTATTTAGACAGACTTTAACAAGGTATGTGTTATAATAATTCGCGTTAATATTTTTTGAAGGGGACACACGCATATGATTATGCCTAGAAAAATGTCGATGTGTTACATATATGCGCTTTATTATTCTAAATAAGGTTTTATTGGGACGCGTGTAAAAGCAAAGCGTAATAAATTTTTGGGCGACTAAGAATGCAATAAAAATATCTATGACTCAGAGGCAAAGCTGCAATAAAAATGTCTATGACTCAGAGGCAAAGCTAAATAAGTATTACAGGCTCAGACTCAGACTCAGACTGCTCTGAGGCAAGTAAGCCTCAGAGAAGCAGATGAAATTTCGATACAAAAGCTTGTTGGAAATCGAACACGAAAACGAAAAATAGCGCATGCGCAAATTAGAGCACCGAATTAAGCATACCTCTGTCAATCGTTTGTTCAATAAGCACGCATGTAAGGACGCTGTTGGAAAGTGGTAAATAAATTGACGGGCCTAATCACATAAGCTATTCATTGAAATTAATTAAATAATACCTACATAATATCTGCACATTGCATTTCACTTGATATCAATGCTGGAAAATTTGTCGTTCTCTCTGCATTTTTCATTGGTAATTTCAAGAAGTAACTTTCATTCTTCGACTTTCTGCGCTGCTAATTGTGATCGTCACGATGTCGTATCGAGATGTATTCACGCACAGATTAAGTCATATCAGTTTTTGTTCCCATGTCTTATTTTTTTTAATGTTATTAATTCGTGTTTCTCTCTTTGTTCCGAGCCATTTTAAGCGATGTTTTCCCATGGAGCAATGAACTTCAGCGAAAACGTAATTAGGCGGCCAGACTTTAAATATTGGCAGTCATTAACATGTCTCGCATCTTAATTAAGACACCAAATTATTATTAAAATTTTTTGCAGGCAAACCTTAAGCAGCCTCTCCACTAGACCCAGAGATATTAACGGGGTTATCTAATAAACTGACGCAAGACTAAAAAGCTTAATTGAAGACATAAACAGGAAAAGGCAATATTTTATAAACCAAGTGGCCGTAGGTGGGATACGAACCCACGTCTTTGCATTACGCGTGCGATGCTTTTACCGGTTGAGCTACCGCGGCGCCATGTTCCCATCTACTCTCACATCTCTCTCTCTCTCTCTCTCTCCATATATATATGTATATATATATATATATATGAGAGTACGACGTTCGTTGGATTTGCACAGTGCATTTTACTAAAGGTTGGTGGACCAGCCTTTGTCAAAGTATCACGTAGTGCCTGTGGGTTTCCTTATAATAAACACGCTATACATGAAATAGTATTGTGCACCATAATGACAACGTAAAAGTAGCGATAACACCAGCGAAGTTGATCACACGGTAAGTGATAGGGAATTAAACATTACACACAGCCGACATGCATACAGTACTCGCGACAGCACAGCCAGATCGCACGCGACAGAAGAGAGACACACTTCACAACTACGATATATCCGGATGCATGTTCCGGCCGTAACTAGTCACGTAATGTAAACAGAGGTGGCAGCACAGTATACGCACGTGGCCCAAAGCACATAGATCAATCGCCGGTTTACTAAGCATTGCGATGCAGACCTTCCGAGATGAGTAAAAGAAACATAGAAATGTGGCACACACGTGGCATACAGTACAGAAATGAATCATTAGTTTACTAAACGTTATAATGTAAAGCACTCGAGACCAATAAAAAAACGTGGAGACAGTAAAGCGCCGCGCGGCAGTACAGCAAGAATGTCATATAACCGCCTAATAGTGAGCAGGATGAATGATGAGGGCTCTTACTAGCATGTGCACGGTGGAATACTGTGTCGTGCAGCGACTATGGACATTAGTGACGCAAAATGAATGTAACTGCGCAAAAAAGAAGAAGAAAAGAGGGTCTTTGAAAGAAAGCTGCGCCTAATGGCATGCATAGGAAGTCACGGCTAATGCCAAGGATACTTAGCATATGCACGCTAGTTGGTGTGCCGGTGCTTTCGGTAATGCCATTAGGTCGGATTAGGCAAGACTCACGGACTTCGCGATCGTGACAGGAATGAAAGCCTGATTGAATTACAGTGGCCCTGAGCTTCTCGAAAAATGCCCTGGCAAGCGAATATGTCTTGGTAATGGTAGGCTAGGAAGTGCATTTGCATGTGGATTGCGGTTACTATAAAGCGATATTTCTGTTTGGCCAATGTACTGTTTTCTGGAGGCGGTGCACCTAAGCACGCATGTAACGTTGGCGGTATTGCAATTAAACTACCTGCTAATCTTTAGGGTAAAGTCTGAAAACGCACTAATCACTTCCTGGGTGGTTTGCATATGCATACACACACCTTGCATTATGCTTTGCTGCATGAGGCGCAGCCAGATGTTCGGTTGTGCTCATTTAATTTTGAGGATGTTAACATGTCGCGGAGGTCCTTACACCATCGGTAGGCGACGCGAGGCGGTTCAGGAAAGATACTGAAAAAATATTCACTTTGGGCAAGTATATTGTGTGCGGCGTTTCAATATAGAAACAACTTTTGGCGCTTATGCCGTGACTGTTAGCGCAAGATGGGTATTGGTACGTCTTTCGGGTAACCGGTTTCCGTTAAGAATATCGGCTCTGTTTAATTTATCTGCTCGGCATATGGCGTCGTGAATTAAATTTGGTGGATAACGCGGTTTAACGAGATCACTTTTAAGTAGTTCGCAATGAGAAATAAAATCTTTGCGATCGGAACACAATCTCTCGAAACGGTGAGCCTGACTGTAGGCGATACCGGTTTTGCAATGTCGCACATGGCTGCTGTAGAAATGTAGAAGCCGGTTTCAATCAGCAGGTTTGCGATGGAGTTTTGTGAGCAGTTTACCTCGGGATAGCGTAATTGTGACGTCCAGAAAGTTGACCGAAGATGACGAGTAATTGTGCGAACATTTGACGGTAGGGTGAAAGTGACCAAACCTTTCCGTGAACTTCAATAGGCCAGCCTCCCCATGTGCCCAAATCAAGAAGATATCGTCAATAAAGCGCTTATAAGGGAGAGGACATAGGTTAGTACTGGATAGAAAATCATTTTCCAGAATAACCGTGAAGAGAGTAGCGTTGTGTGGGCCTATTCGATTTCCCATCGAAGTACCGCTCATCCGAACGTGTAATGACAATTATTAAATTCAAAGTTATTGAGTTCAATAATAAACATTCACAGCGATATATATATATATATATATATATATCACTGAAGCATAGAATCACAGGATCCGGCACAGAAATAGTTCACAGAATAGACGACGTAGAAAAAATCCCAGGACCTTGCTGACGTTCCTCGGAGTGATACAAACATGCAATGGCAGCGATATACAGGCTGTCCTACATAACTTGAGTCAAACATTTAAGTATAGACAGACGCCACGTAGCGGAACCGAACCAATGTATTGTTTGCCGTCGCTCGGAAATAGGTTATTCTTTTCATTCCGCCTAGTTACCTAATTAGTCCTAATTAACTAATCATATTCTTTATTATAACTAGATGAAAAATGTCAATGGGAAACCTGCATAGAGCAACATGAAAAACTCCCGATATAGCTTTCTCCTGCTCGATACGTCCTACAGAAGAGTTTTTTTTCTGATAGTGAAGGCAGCCCGCGAACACACGCAAAGTGCCTCGAGCGGCAAGTCGCGCAGCAATTCTTTTCCCTTGGAAAACAGTTGCCCATCGTGATACTCTAACACACCATGTGTTATCGGCACTGCGTGCTATCGTATATATCATGATGCCGTTTTCACGTGTCTATAAGCATCACGGTTGTGACAATTCCTCATTCCGTTGCTTAATAAGGCGATGACTACCTCGCACACGCACGCGCGGAGGGAGAGACAGAGCGAAGTGTAAGTAACTAATAAAAAAAAAGAAAGAAAATTACGCTGGACAGCTCTTGTGCGTGTAAGAACTTAATACTTACATTTCAAACAGTTGACGTCTACGATAACCAAAAGGAAGGGCGTTTAAAAAAGTTGTGGGGTTTTACGCGCCAAACCATGATCTCATTATGAGGCACGCCGAAGTGAGGGACTCCGGAAATATGGGCCACCTGGGGCTTCTTTAACGAGAAAGGGCGTTCCACGTTCACAGACAAACGCCGAGAAGGCTTCTAAAATTCAGCGCACGCAACGCTCGGCACAAACGAGCGACCACGTTGGTATGCGTACCTTCCCTCCGCGCGTGCGTCGTTGGGGCGACTGGGCGCCCCTTGAAGACAGCGTCTCGCATCAAGCGCCTTTCACAAACAGCTTCCATGTCCACGGCCGTTCTTTAGCGCACGAGCTCTTCTCGCGCGCGCGCATTGAAGACTAACCCTGCTGCGCGTGCTGAAATGAAGAGAAAGCCCTCTTGGAACTTCCTGCCTTCATCCTACTGTTGAGGTGTGTTTTGTGCACGTTATGTATCTGTCCCGTGCACCTGAGCGTGTCATTTGATCATTCCCACCCGGAATAGCATGCTAGGCGTGACGTTAGGCTAGCCACTCCTGAATTCATTAAAGATCTCTCTCTCTCTACCCTTGTAGATTCACGCTGAGCCAGTCTGCGCTACGTGTCAGTGGCGTGCTGCTTTGCTGCATTCGTTAAATTCGCATTCAACGCAAGCCGAATGGCACGACTGAAACGCGCTGGCGCGTTTCGTTCCTGAATTGAGGCGCCTACGAAAGGAGCTCGACGAGGCCGGCGAGGTAGTGGAGCATTATTATGCAAAATAGAAGTGAGGAGTGCAGACAGGACACAAGAGTAGAGAAGTAGACAACACGAACGCTCAATTGTTCGCACAATTCGTGTAGACAACGCGAACGTTAACGTTCGTGTTGTCTACTTTTTTACTCTTGTGTCCTGTCTGCACGCCTCACTTCTATTTTGCATAATGAATCCTTACCAACTAGCTCAGCTTTCTGTCGTTCTGAGCATTATTACTCGGTGCTTGGGCGAGGCGACACGACACATTTCGTTGTCGCTTCCGTGCTTCGTCTGTGGTGTACGAGCGGCGCTCTGTTTATAGCATCACTAGAGTTGCGAAACCTTGGGCAAGGATAGTAGTAAAGTACGGACAAAATCTGGACATAAAACGCCAAGAAATCGGGACACGTTCCGGGACAGTGCATGGAGCTCAAAAATACGTCAGTTTATCTTTATTGGCACCAAAATGTTTACCATGCCGGGACCACCGAAACATTCTGCTTCATTTTCTGCCATTAAATTAAATTATTCAGATCATATCAATCCGGTTGCTGGATCAATCTGTCTCTCTTCTTCTTTAAGATATTCTTAAGTGTCCGGATAACAGGAGATGCGCTCCAGTATAAATGAATACTTATCCGTAGTTATGAAGTGTGA